>NC_134490.1:10636658-10866658 GCF_040206685.1 Ascaphus truei | reverse complement strand
ATATCACGAACCACAACTGTTAACCCAATTAGACAAACAAATCCAATTGGCGTTTGAAATAAGGAGTCAAAGTAGTTACTTTTGTTGACCTTGACAAGGAAAAACAGGAGTTTGTTAGCCATTCAGCACATTCATTTTGATGAGCAAATAACACAGACCTGCACACAGCTTTTGTGCTACTCAGACATGGCTGATGAATTCGTTAACAATATTAATCCCCTTTTAGGGTATAAGTACATGATCTGTGAAGCCATCTTGAACAGTCGCGGACAGAAAGCAAGCACACGCCAAATCGATGATTTCATTCGAGCAAAATATCCTTATTACCAAGACCGTAAGCATGCACGGAATTTTAATTCCTCAATAAGATTCACTTTATCAAGTAATGACTTTTTTGAACGTGACCAGGATAAGCTACAACACACCTATGGTTTCTGGAAGATTGCCCCGGAAAAACAATTTCTCCTGAAAGACGGCACTTATATTGTCGTGAAAGGCATATTTATTCCTAATGGCAATAGCAATGTATCCGCTACTACTGATCCGTTTGAATCGATACGTGCTGCAATATCTGCAGCCTCCATTCCTGAAACCCACATTGTACAAGAACAAAAGTACTATGATTATGTACCAAGCCTTTCAGCTGAAATTGCATTGGAATGGGAACCGGAAGAAATGAACCTACCTCCCGACCAATTATTTGAAGAAAGCAGTGGCGATTCCTATGAGCGCATCCTGGAGGAGATATGTGCCATACTGGATTCAGCGGTTGGGTTAAGCGTGGATGAAAATGGCTTGCATTTCTGGAGCGACCAGTTGCAGCCAGGCGAAGAGTTAATTCTAGAAGAATGGTAAATATAACAATCGTTATGCGTTGACTCTGCGTTTAAATTTTTTTTTTTTTTGTAACCACCATTTTCACTTTCAATGCGTGGATACAGCGTAACATTGCAGACTGCATAACATGTAGCGATCACAAACAAATTGTTTCCTAATACAATATAGTAGGACCTGAAAGAGTAGTACACATTGCTGACGGAATAAATATACGTACTTTCCTATCCCTTTAAACATATTAGCAACATTTTACCATTACTCTAACACATACCTGTTTTGTTATCATGCAACATCTACAACATTGAAAACCGGGTCCACCACGTATGACGTGGGACCCTTGTCATGGGCCAAGGCGTCCTTAAAAAGGATTAGTGATGTAAGTCCCGCCCCCAAGCGACGTGCGCGCCTCAAAGCCTATTGGCTGTCATGTTTTGTTATAGTAACGGTAACTGCAGTGTGTGATGCGTGCGGCTCAGTGTTTGTAGGCGTACCCTGGGCGTTAGCCGAATGTTAATTGAGTGGGAGGAGTGTTAGCGTGCGTTTCACGCTGGCTTAACATGACGTCACACGTATTGCATTTGCGCATTGTGTTATCGGCCGTGCTTTCTGTTCAAACACGTCTGTTTAAAAAGAATACAGATGTACTCGTTTAGAACGAATGTAGTTTCGTCTTCATTGTATTTGAAATAAAGATGTTATGTTTACTGGTATTTTCAACATGTATTGAACGCACAACGTACGCTTTGTTTTGCGCATGCGCTAACAGTTAGTGGAGCCAAGCGTGAAGTGCGTGCGCACACAAAGATGTGCGCGCACATCTTTCAGTATACAGGCAACGTTCACTTCTTATACATAGTTATGCCTGCTACAAATTTAAAGAAACATTACATACTGATGAACAGTTTTACTTCTAACATATAAGTGAGTGACGTGTGTATCTACACAATCATATAGAGCTGCGTAACGCGTTGTCACGGATGCATATCTAGTAAGGTGCCATCTTTGACCATCATGTGTTTGCTGTATTTCAGAGATGTCGGGGAAGATACAATCGGATCAATGTATGATTTCAGAAGAGTCTACCTTTATATGAGATGATTGTGAGGAGGAGCCACCGACTACTATACTACATATGGAACTAATTTTATATTGCTTGCAGCGCTTATTAACAAACAATTAAAAAAGTGATACCCTTATGCCTATATTGCATAAGCACTTAATTAACATAATGATGTTGCAAAATAGTGCCTCTTGAATTTTTCTTGAGTGTTCTTTAATGACTACTAACATTTTATGACATGGTGTGTTTTATATATAACAACCATTCCCACTCTGCTAACACATTTGTGTATTCTAATATGTAATGGAACGTATGACTGTCGAAACTATGTAACAATAATAATAATAATATGAGCATGTTCATGTATAGGGCTGCTAGTTGTACGCAGCGATTTACAGACACATGTTTCAGCCTGAGGTCCCTGGCCCGTGGAACGTACAAATGTTTTTTTGCCGCATGAGGCACAGGGAGATAAAGTGACTTGGCCAAGGTCACAAGGAGCCCACACCGGGAATTGAACCAGACTCCCCTGCTTCAAACTATCAGTGCCAGTGTGTGTCTTTACTCACTGAGCCACTCCTCCCAATGTAAAGGACACTTACAACCAAGTAGCCATTTATTTTTAAAATCTCTTGTTACATGGGTATGTAGATAAAATGGTTTGGGACTGTAGCAAATAATGTTACTGGCCAGATGTTATGGTCCCCTCCAATGCATGATGTTCTGAATATGACATCACCATCATGTTATGAAGTACGTTTCTGTGTATATTTCATTAACCTAACTAACTATAGTTTACTGTGTTTATTAATCGTTTAGAAATACATAGTATAGTCAATATGATGATATAAGCTACCATAATAAAGCTGGTGTTATCATTTGTCGGTGTTATACATGGATCCTACACCAATTGATAGAGACACAAACAGTTGTCTTAAAAAGTGTGTCTATGCTAGTGATGAATGTGCTCCCGTAAGTAAACAAATAAGTACAGTTATCCCCTTTTCTCCAACCACCTCTATATTACATTAATGGAAATTATAAGGAAACATACATAAAATGTGATGAAATGTGAGTAATCATTTTGTAATACAATGCACATGAAAGCTCAAGAGTAGCTAAATGCATATACATGATACAGAAAGTACATATATGTAACATTTGTGTTTAAACCAATATGTTGGGTTTTTAGTTCCAATAATTATAGGAAGATTGAGGTAGGCACATCTTATGAGAGATGTCAGCAAATATACATACCATGATCAGTCATACTGGAGATATACCTATAATGCAAAGGAACAATATATAAATTGCAAACATTGACATGCCATGTTCAGTACCGTAAACAACACAGCAAAGTGTGTATTTGGTGTTAAATGTACAACACCATGTATATTTCATGACATTCAAAATGTAAATCAGCCTGGTGTACACATCATATGGATGTACATGTTACACTGCACCAATAACATTGTATGTAAGCATACTAGAAGCATGAATGATTATGGGCATAATATGTGTTTTGTCTTAGCATAAGGAATAACACAATGCTAAAATATTATTGCTTTGTTACCCAAGTTGTATTCACATACACACAACTAAAGTACAATTGAAGAGGGATTATATAACCTGTGCAACAATAACATACCGGTGCCACATCCCTTTGTGCACACAGCAGAGAAAAGAAAGGTGTGCAACCCATATTCATCTGTGTCCTAACAGAAGGTTATATAAAGAAACATTATTGTTAATATAACATAATTAAACTATAAAAGTAGTACTAGGAACATATGAGTTTGTACTTACAAGAAAAAAATGAATTGATGAGATTCTGTCGTGTCTGGCCACCACTGGCTGTTTGTTCATTTTCAGCAGCTACATGGGTGGGATGCTCGTCTACCAAAGCCTCAGCTAGGTCTGACTGTACATTGTGCCTGAGTGCAACATTGTGCAAAATGCAACAGGCAAGGATAATATCAGACACTTTTTGAGGCTTGTATAGAAGAGCCCCACCAGTTCTGTCCAGACACCTAAACCTGGTCTTGAGTAGGCCAAATGTCCTCTCTATAACAGATCTTGTAGATATATGGGCTGCATTGTACCTGTCCTCTGCTTCAGTTTGAGGGTTTAGCACCGGAGTCAAGAGCCACGGCCTAATTCCGTATCCTGAGTCACCTATAATGAATGGAGCACACATAAGCTGACATTAGTGATCAAATTGTACAATGCCAACATTCCTAAATCAACATGTGTTTTGTGTTAGAACATGTAAATATGTACTCACCCAGCAGCCAACCAGGTTCAAAATGTCCCTCTTCGAACGCATGGAAGACTGAAGAGTTCCTCAGGATAGAGGAATCGTGACTGGAACCAGGGAACTTGGGTACCACATGCATTATCCTCATCGTGGCATCACATACCACCTGTACATTGAGTGAATGGTAGTGCTTCCGATTGCGGTACACATGCTCACTCTGACTAGGTGCAATCAAAGCAACATGTGTGCAATCGATTGCACCCAGCACACATGGTATCCCTGCTATATTATAAAAGCCAGTCCTGACTTCCAGCCACTCTGTCGCCTCTGTAGGAAAATGAATATAATTCCTAGTGCGTCTATTGAGTGCATAGAGAAACTGGGTCAAGGCCCGCGAGAATGTAGATTGCGAGACCCCGCCCACTATGCCCACAGTTGTCTGGTATGACGCGGAAGCAAGATAATGTAATGAGCACAGCATTTTAACAAGCCCAGGGACTGCACGACCTCTGGCTGTGAAAAAATCTAAATCCCCCCTTATCTCCTCATAAAGAGCTAAGATTGCTGCTGAACTCAAACGATAGCGACTTACAATCTCCTCCTCACTCATCCCATCTAACAGGGTTCTCTCCCTGTACAGACGCGGACGAGGCACAAGTTGTCTCCTCTGTCTTCTCCTCTGATCTCCTGTCCCTCTACCTGTCCCTCGGCCTGTCCCTCTCCCTGTCCCTGTCGTATCCGCGTCACTGTCACTGTCCCTCGGTGTGTCCCTCCCTTGCCCTATATGATTGTCTTCATCATCAAGTATGTCATAGAAAAGAATGTTCCTCCGTCTCCTAAACATTCGCAACATTTTGAAATGAGTAGCTGTGAATGAGCAGGTAATGTGCGTCCTTTAAATAGGTATGTGATGATGTCAGGTGACATAGTAAAATGCAAGGTGTTACATTAACATAATAAAGTACTTGTGTGGCAAGCTGTGTGTAGTTGTTGTTATAAGTATTTGTTGTGTGTATTCTGCAGGGAATGATGATATTTGGCAATGATGTGACGTGAAGCTTTGTACAAAGATTGCTTGCAAATAAATAGTTGCATGTGCAATGCATGTAACACTTGTGAACGCAAGAGTCAGTCATGTAATGAGACAAAAAGGCTGAGATTGACGTGGGAAAAGTTTTGTGTAACATGTGTAATTATCCATGTTATTGTGACATGTTGGCAACAATGAATAGTCGTGTGCATATGCATGCATTTGTGTAAGGAGGATAGTTGCTATAGAATGAGTTTACAAGGTGTCCCAATGATGAATTACTGTACATGTGTGTATAAGTTAGGTTGAAGTGCTTGTAATGCAACGGTTACAATGTAAACATGCAATGTGATTGAGCGTCCAATAAGTGACGTCATGAAAATAGGGAGGACCCAAAAGTATATGTAAACATGAGAAGACAGATGTACATGAACGTTTAAAGATGCGTGTCACATTACAAGCATTGTGTAATGTAAAGGAAGATGAATATACTGTGTATGAGTGACATGTGTGACATGTGTGACATCATGTAAATAATTGTCGCTGAGTTGAGTAAAATGTGTGCTATGATGTGAGGTTCTCCTTTAAGAGTGTAGTATAGTATTTTCCCTTGCCACATCATCACATGATGAGTAATGTGACCCGCAAATGCTGAAAACATGTAAAAGTCGAATGTTATGCAAATAAGACACATCAGCTGTGACACAATGCAGGGAATGCCCCCACACTGTAATGCAAATCCCCCTTGTATTGTGAGCAATGAAACGTAAACAGTACTACACTGGCGACACACTTTATTCGAGCTTGGCTAGTCCCACGAATTCGGGTATACCCGGGTGTATTGAGGTTTGTGACTGTTTTCTGCCCGAGTGCATTGAGGTATTTTCCAGGCAGGGATTGAAGCATTTTATTCCCGCTGGCTGCAATACTTCACAGTATATATATATATACTGCATTACAATTCATGAATTTATGCCATCTGGTAGACACGCGAAGCATTGCAGCCTATTAAATCCTAATCATTATCATTTAACAGATCAGCCGACCGTCAGCCAGGCATGAACCCAGGCTGGGAAGGCAAACGCAACGGGGCTTGTCAGAGGTGAGGAGCGGCGCATTCCAGGTATCTGCCAGGTACATACTGGGTATTTGCTTGAATAAAGTGTGTCGGTGCAGTATACTGTTATACGTCCCCGCTCCATTGACTTCCATTGATGTACAGAAGATTTTTTTTTTCTAAGTGCCGTTCCGGCAGCCTTAGCGATCGTTCTCCCGTCCAAAATGCCAACTTTAGTTGGCGGGAGAAATCGGCCATAACATCTCAATTTCGTAGTGCCGATCAGCCCCGATAAGCTGTTTTTTTTTGTTGAATCCAGCCGATTTAAAAAAGTGGCGATCAGTGTCGAAAACAGGCTTATCGGCAGGCGACTGGCCATAACCAAATTATCGGCTCCGAAACCTGGCGATATGAAGCACTTATCGGCGCTTACTGAATCTCAAACCCAATTTTGGCTATAACATGGCCATATTTCCCTTATCAACGCTTACTGCATGAGGCCCTTAGTTCTTAACTCCACTCATAACCCCACAGTGGAGATGGCTCTTGGTCTGGTGTTCTGGGTTTGGTTCTAAATCATTTTTGGGTTTTGGTTTGCAAAATTTGAAGGGATATTATTTTATTTTTCCATTTGGCTTTGCAATGTAAATTTCTGATAGTTTATGATTTCACACACATGGTTTTGCCCATCTCTTCTCTGGATTGCTTCAAAATATATTTTTCTCACAATATTACAACAATAAATATCTCTACTGAGTCTAAGATTATGGGTGCTCTTTATAAGCATTGATTTAGGAATAAGTTATGTATTATACATTTTTCTTTAAGGATTAAAACTCAGGCTTGAATGTTCCTGTTATCTCTGAGAGTTGGGATGAATAAATAGAATGTTGTATTTTAATGTTGCATACACTTTGTATTTTGCAGAGAAGAGCAAAGATGGCAATCGAACATATATATGTGTGTGTGTGTGTGCATTGTTCCACAATGTTTCTTATAAATACAAAACTATAACCTGAAGCCATTTTGAAAAAAAAATGCAAAACCTTCTCCTAAAATTACAGATTAGGATTAGGCAGTGATGTGAGGGAGCTTGCTGGTTTAAATGATTAGCGTGCCCCTCTAATCAACTTTAAAATCCATAACAAGCATCATCATTGTCTCTACAGTCATTCTTTCCTTTCCATTGTATTCTATAGTTTAAAATTACTGTTGTTCCCCCATATTAATAAAATAATTGTATTTAATAATTATTTTAGGATTTATTGGGGGTACTGTAAAGATTTAAAAAAAAAACACAAACAGTGTAACTGTGCATATTGCTGCACAATGAATTACAGGCCCATCCGTAAACAATGATCTTCTGCAGAAATGTTACTTTATACTATACTTTTCCTTTCCTTTTATACTTTATACTATATCCATTTCCCCCCCAAAAATCTTTCTATGATGATAAATATGGAACTGTTTATTTGGCCTTTTGCATGTATAATAAAGGCACCAACTAGTAAATTCCATGTAATCCTATTCGCTATCATAAAGAACTACTTATGGTCAGAATCTTTGCATCCACCACCCTTTGATCCAGGCATGATTGTTCTTTTAGTTATAATCTGCTGAAGGGATGGAAGTCTAGGATGGTACAGGTCTACCAGCAATGCCTGATGGTGCTGCTTTTATACACAAAGTGAAGCATTCAATTATTCAAAAGTACTTTCCAGGACCAATGGGAACCCTGTACCAATCACTGTTGTGAGCCATTTCCAGGATAATATGGGCATTATTAACAGGCTGGGATACTTTGGAGATGTTGCTATACGTGAGCTTATAAGGCCACATAATTGCCTTCTTCAAATCTTCTAATTGGAATTGATTTGCAATGCTTTGCCTGGCAGCCAGGGGGTGATCTGGCCTTTTAGCATGAGTTACAGTACCTGGATTACCTGCACATTTTTATTTACAAATCGATTAAAAAAAAATATATATATTTTTTATAAATAAAGCTAAATTAATCTTGTCTCGTTTAAAAAACAAACATCTGCTTGTAGCTCATTCCTTTGTTTGAATGGAATATGCAACAGCAGTGATGCAGTGATGAATAAATATGGAAATAACCCTGAAATCTTTCATCACTGCAAAAAACATGCAGCATTTTTTTTCTATAGTATTTTTCTGAATACACAGAAGATTACACCTCCTTTAATCAAAGAAACCTGCCCACAACCTCTCCCTTGTAATATTTAGCTGGATTGGTTTTTAGTTGTTGCAAACCCAAATGAATCTAATAATATGACTGGCTCATAGTTTGTACTGTATAATAACCTTTAGCTACTAACTGGGCAGATGAAACGGGTTTGAATGTATGACTGTTTTTGAGAAGAATAAATAGAGCAATACAGTCTATCACATACTGGGTACCAAAGTATTAAGCAGGCGCTGCTTTAGGGGCTCCATTATTGGGCTTGTGCCTCCTTTATTCTACGTGATATAAAACAAGGAACATCTTGGGGGACGGTTACTTAGAAGGTGCTTAGCTTTAGCCCCTACATGCTAAGGCAGGTTCTGTAGTAACTACTGTAGGAAAATGTCCAATGCTGATACAACATTTACACGTAGACTAGCAAATTCCATCTTACTTGTATTTGTTGACATATAATGAATGTAGGGAGAGCACAAGACTTACAGCTCAACCCTGTGATAGCGTGATCTGCTACAACGCGGTCTGGGTGTGGCTCCCGGTTAAAAATATTATTTTTTTTACTGGGGGGAAAACTTACAGGATTTTCTGATAGGAATGTCCAGCTTCACAAACACAAACACACACACACACACACACACACACACACACACACACACACACACACACACACACACACACACACACACACACACACACACACATATATATATAGCGATGACCTGTGTCGGATCCCCACCACCCTGTTCCGGGTAAGTCTGCGTGGGGGTGCCGCGGGTCCCCTGATCGCGGCCATTTTTTCCCTGCGAACCCAGTTATAACACGGTGGTATCGGGTGGACCCCGAGCACCATGGTATAATGGGGTTCAGCTGTATTATTAAATAAGTGGTATTGTGAACGTTAGTAAATCAAACAGCATATATGTAGATATGTATATGTGTGTTTGTGCCTAATCGCACCCAGAGATAACATTCTAGAGAAACTGTGAGGTAACGTCTGTTGTGGTAGATGTATCATATGCAAATATATGTCACGAGACAAGGTTGTGTATTATAAAATGACTGGAAAAGAATATAAAATACTTCACTATTTAAATTGCCTTACCAATTTCGTGCTCTATATCAGGGGTGTGCAAACCTGGGGGTGTGCCACCTAAGGGGGGGTGCGAGATCCTTTGGGGGGGCGGTGCAGGGTTTACAGAGGCCCGGTGCGCTTCTTGAAGGCATTTACATGAAATGCCGGGGAAGCGGTGAATGCCTCTGCAACTCTCTCTTACCTTGGTTCAGACGTAGCGGTCATGTGACATCGCGTTGCCATGGCAACACGATGTCATGATGCCAGAACGTCCGAGCCACGGTAAGGAGGGGGGTGCAAGGAGCGGGGGCACGAGAAGAGGGGTACAGCCAGCAGGGGGTGCAGGGGAAATTATAGCGCTCCCCTGGTCTATATCATTGATTGCCCCTGTAAACTGTATTATATCGGCAAACCATTCGATCTTTAAAAGTCAGAATTGGAGAACACATTAATGGAATTAAAAATGCCAAACGCCTTTCAGATAATTGCAAAAAGATTCATAATCTAGCTCAGCATTTCTTGGACCACCATGATGGTAAACTTGAATGTCTATATTTTAGGGGGTTTGAAGTGATCCCAAGAGATCCCAGAAAGGGTGACAGGGAACCCGACTTCTCCATAGGGAGCCATTTTGGATATATACTATCCCGGCTAGCTGTATTCTAAAGCTTGCCGGGTGTATTGCAGGCTAACCGCGGGTCTTCTCTCCGTTTAAAACGGAGTTTCCCACGCGGCGGCCGCTTCAATAGATAAGCTTACTATTGAAAGCGCCCGAGGCGCGGGAAAACCGTCAGAAAACGGCCAAAGATAACCGCGCGCCGCCCGCAGCTGCTTTTAAACTGCGGCGGCAGCCGCATTAGTTTTAAGCTGGCCGAGACTGTACGCTTCGGAGTAAAACACCATCACGACTGAATGAATTGATATAGTTACACCGTTCCTAAAGTTATCTAATTGGTCCCAAATTTTGAGAGTAATTGAAGTATGATATCACAATGGTCCATATACCTTCACCCCCCTGGTATATCCTATTCCCCTTTTCCCTGTTCGTCCCCCTTCCTTTTCCCCTGCCTCTTTCTGAGGATGAGGGTACTCTATGTGATATATTGGATTTTTGGATCATATATTTTTTGTATATTCAATATTTCAACATGGATTATTTCTACCTGTACCGTGTATACAGTATTATAATATATGGTTGAAATATCTGCATATTAAATGTTATATCCATATGATGAAATGTTGAGGGGCTATTAGTTCTGAGACCATTCAAGATCATGAATTTCTGGTCCCTGATCCTCTGGTCATGTGTGTTTTGAGATTATTGGTATGAACTCAGTTCTCGGTTATATAATCTAAATTTACTATATGTTTCCATATATAGTCCAATAAATTTTGATGATGATCTATACATTTTCCATCCATATATCGTGATTGTTTAGTTAGGAATTTATTCTATAACTCTTTATCTACACCACATGAAATCACTGACTAAGTATACTAATTGCATTTTTGCCAAACGAATGAATTGATTAATATTAGGGTTTCATTTGGTCTATTGATTGCCATGTGTTGATTTAGTGACAGATATATTTTATGTATTGAGGTTATCTATCTTAATGATGAATTTTAGAACATCATAGAACACTAGGGCCCTTAGGTCCTTAGTCTTCTTGTTATATGTGTTTTCATTATAATAGTGGTTCAAGGTTAATAATCGAGTCATATACAATTTTTTGCAAATTACACCTTTATGATTCTGGTATGTCATTTATATAATAACTGTATTGTATGTAGTTCAACAATTAATGATACCATCTAAGAAGATACATTTTTACATAATTCCATGGTGGTTATAAATAAATTGTATATGATTAACTGGTTATGGAATTTTGCTATATCCATCTGGTCAACAAGATATTTTTAGAGTTACTGTATATACTTTAATAAATGTATAGGTTATTTTGTCTGTTTACATTTTTGTTCTGGTTTTGTATGTATTTTTTAGTCATTTTTAGTATTTTTTAGTATGTAATTGGAAGGTTATTTGCCCTATTGGTTTAGGCTCTACAGGAGGGATTATTTGGGTATAAATACATCAGCAACTAGAGCTAGAGACCCACCCCCTGCTGAAGTGTCAAATGACACAAAACGTGTTGAGATACTGAGGTCATCATGTTCTTCTAACGTTGGACGCTGTGAGGACAGACGTCTGAGGTCATCCTCAACCCATGAGGACACAACAACCGACCCATAACGATCCTCCACAATCTCTTTTGGGACCTTTCCCCCCCCACCCTCCCCACTGTGTGGTGATAATCAACATATCTACAGAGGGATCAAGGTCCGGTTACCGTCTGGGTCCTGGTGTGGGGAGGATTGAAACGTATATTGCTATTTAAATTTTACAATTGTTTATTTTTTATATAAAGTATTCATTTATTTGACTGATTATGTCCTCTTACTGTATGCACTTTCTGTTTGTGTTTTGTTGTATTATTCAATAAGAAGGAAAAAACCTGGGCACTGCGGATTTCTGCTTAGAAAATGTATTGTGAGCCAAAAAGTATGACGTTTCGGCCTCAAGGGCCTTTCTCAAATGCAAATGGCATAATAGACAAACAACATTAAAAGACTTCTTAAATAGACCCCATCACATATGTTCATAATTGTCACTGATTAACATCCATCTCTGATTGTCCGTCGCTTCTAGTGATGCCTGGGCTGTTCTTTCCTCTCATTCGTTGTATCATCCCTTCCATCAGATCTCACGATATCTGTGACATCATCACAGGGCGTCTTCCAACCTCCTGGTGCTATGACGCGGATTATGTTATCGCGTTTCTTGTCCGACATCGTTCCGCCTCCTGGGGGCTCCTTTTTGCCCTTCCTCTGATGCACACACTTCCTTCAGTCCCTCCAGATGTGGGGTGGAGCTAATGATCCCTTTCATGCTCCGTGGTGTGTCCTCAGCAATGGGTCCTCCCCTTCAGTCATCATCACTCCTCCTTAGTGTCTCTTTGTGAGGCAATCCCCTGCCTTCTCCATGATTTGTATCCTCAAAGATCGAAGTCTCCATTGTGTACCTCCTATACAGGGTATTTAGTGAATAAAGAGGGGTTTTAGAGAAACATCCATTTTGCCCTTTGCATACTAGGGAGGACTCAGTGTACAATATTCAAACCCTGAACAAATTAAAATCTGCATTTTCATTAAAGATGCTTAGCATTTATTTAAAATAAAAAAAAACTCCATAAGTGTAAAAAATATATAATATATCCCATATGAGCAGACATACAAACCAAAACATCAATCTAAGACTTCCAGCAGCAGCAGCAGCAGCAGGTACCAGGTCACCTCTCAGTGGGGAAGCAACCTAGGGATAGATTATCATTGAGTCCTCTTGGAAAAACCGTATTTAACGTAAATTTCCAGAAGGCTTCACGTTAAAATAACAGGGTATCCCTATCCATCCCTGACAAGCTATTTTTTACTTGTTCGATACCCATTATTTTAAGTGAGGTTACGGAATGCCTGAATTCCCTACAGTGTCTAATCAATTCAGTTTCTTCAATTGTGTTATTGATCTTGCTTTTATGCTCTATATATCTTGTTTTCAGCATGCGTTTCGTCTTACCTATATAGCTCAGACCGCAGGGGAAAAGTTTGTCTATTATGCCATTTGCATTTGAAGCAGTAGTTTGATCTACGAAACATGTTGGATGTATTAATGCCATAATTTTGCCTATATTCATCCTTTGGATCTGTATCACCATCAGCTTATATTGGCTGCTACCGTGCTAACTGAGCGATTTCTGCGCCGGTAAGAGACTGTTAAGGACTCTCCTTCTTCCTCCCTATTGATTCCTCCATTGCCACGAGAACTGTGACGTCACTCCGCTACACCACGTGACGGAGCGGCATCGTGGCACGCTGTGTAAGCCCCTGCAGTTGCGGAAGTGTTTGCAGAGCAATTCCAACAGCTCTGGACTGCCCTAAGATCATAGCAGCTGGGAAAAGCAGCGAATCTACACAGGAGAGACGGGGACTGTAGGGGAATTTCCCTGGAGGCAGTTTATTTGGGCTCCTCTTATTGAAATTATGTCTGGCGTATATATTTTTAATTTTTATTCCTACAACTCACATGGAAACACTTAAAGACTTGGACTGAAAAACTTTAGCTGTTCATAAAATCTGTAGAAAACAGAGAGCTCAGTTGCAATCTTGTATTAATACAGCTATCTCTGCAGTGCTACTGGTTCTACAAGCTGCTTTGTATATTATACTTTTCTTTTTAAATCAATCAATAATATACATTCTAAAACACAAGTCAGACAGCAGATGCTTTAATCAATTTATTTTAATATGTGTAATTAGACACATTAAAGGGGGCTGATCTCTTAAGAAGTAATGTAAAGAAGCGAGTTAACAGAATGTTTAATCATTTAGGTCAAAACATTTGAGAATGAATCACAGGAGATATTTTTCCAGCATCAGGATCCTCACTTCTTGACTCCACCTCAGTGTCTCACTTGACATTAACTGCTCTTATCCCCCTGAGCTTCCACACCCGGTCCTCAGTGGCATCCACTGCTATGACCTCCGTGACCTCCACCGCTGCTACCTCCGCCACTGTGACCTCCACCACTGTGACCTCCGTGACCTCCACCGCTGCTACCTCCACCACTGTGACCTCCGTGACTTCCGCCACTTTGACACCCGTGACCTCCGCCACTGTGACCTCCGTGACCTCCGCCGCTGCTACCTCCGCCACTTTGACCTCCGTGACTTCCGCCACTTTGACACCCGTGGCCTCCGCCACTGTGACCTCCGTGACCTCCGCTGCTGCTGCTACCTCCGCCACTTTGACCTCCGTGACTTCCGCCACTTTGACACCCGTGGCCTCCGCCACTGTGACCTCCGTGACCTCCGCCGCTGCTACCACCGGCACTGTGACCTCCATGACCTCCGCCACTGTAACCTCCATGACCTCCGCTGCTGCTACCTCCGCCACTGTGTCCTCCGTGAATTCCGCCACTTTGACCTCCGTGACCTCCGCCGCTGTGACACCCATGACCTGCGCCACCTTGACCTCCATGACCTCCACCACTTGGACCTCCGTGACCTCCTCCGCTTTGACCTCCGTGACCTCCACCACTTTGACCTCCATGACCTCCCCCGCTCTTACCCCCGCAAGCGTCAGCTGAATCTAATGAAAAATAGAAGTAGAATTGTAAGGGAAATCTGAGATGCATTAATTACTTCTTAATGTAGGAAATGTCAGACAAAAATCATACAAAGGAAGCTTTGAGGGATTTTTAGTAATTATGCACTAAAAGGAGGGAAACAGGGAACAGCAGATACAACATTGCCCTCTGATAAACTGCAAATGTTTGTAATCCAAAAGACAGCTGTAGGTTATCCTACAGATCTATCAGTTCTTATGAATTCAAAGTCAGTTCTTATTCTAAACCCTCAAATCTTTCAGACCTCAATGGAAGTTGACATTAATGGAGCATATTTTCCATGTATCTCGATCTTAACAGTATGATAATAGTCTAGGCCAATCTTTCTACAGATCTTACTCTGATAAAGCAAAGTGGCAAACAGTCCAGCAAATGGGCATCGAAATCAAGACTTTGGTTTAAATAAAATTTGTGTTTTGTTTCTGGTAAGGAAAAAAAATATTTCGGGGATTTATATTTTCACCAAATTATGAACAGAACTCAAAAAATCAGGGAATGAAATTATGCTTAAAATAATTATACAATTAAAAAATAATAATTCAGAAACTGAAATAATTTAACTGAAAAACTAAATATTTAGAAATGGCAAGAAACACCCTTAGTTCTTAACTCCACTCATAACCCCACAGTGGAGATGGCTCTTGGTCTGGTGTTCTGGGTTTGGTTCTAAATCATTTTTGGGTTTTGGTTTGCAAAATTTGAAGGGATATTATTTTATTTTTCCATTTGGCTTTGCAATGTAAATTTCTGATAGTTTATGATTTCACACACATGGTTTGCCCATCTCTTCTCTGGATTGCTTCAAAATATATTTTTCTCACAATATTACAACAATAAATATCTCTACTGAGTCTAAGATTATGGGTGCTCTTTATAAGCATTGATTTAGGAATAAATTATGTATTATACATTTTTCTTTAAGGATTAAAACTCAGGCTTTAATGTTCCTGTTATCTCTGAGAGTTGGGATGAATAAATAGAATGTTGTATTTTAATGTTGCATACACTTTGTATTTTGCAGAGGAGAGCAAAGATGGCAATCGAACATATATATATATATGTGTGTGTGTGCATTGTTTCCACAATGTTTCTTATAAATACAAAACTATAACCTTAAGCCATTTTGAAAAAAAATGCAAAACCTTCTTCTAAAATTACAGATTAGGATTAGGCAGTGATGTGAGGGAGATTGCTGGTTTAAATGATTAGCGTGCCCCTCTAATCAACTTTAAAATCCATTACAAGCATCATCATTGTCTCTACAGTCATTCTTTCCTTTCCATTGTATTCTATAGTTTAAAATTACTGTTGTTCCCCCATATTAATAAAATAATTGTATTTAATAATTATTTTAGGATTTATTGGGGGTACTGTAAAGATTTAAAAAAGAACACAAACAGTGTAACTGTGCATATTGCTGCACAATGAATTACAGGCCCATCCGTAAACAATGATCTTCTGCAGAAATGTTACTTTATACTATACTTTTCCTTTCCTTTTATACTTTATACTATATCCATTTCCCCCAAAAAAATCTTTCTATGATGATAAATATGGAACTGTTTATTTGGCCTTTTGCATGTATAATAAAGGCACCAACTAGTAAATTCCATGTAATCCTATTCGCTATCATAAAGAACTACTTACGGTCAGAATCTTTGCATCCACCACCCTTTGATCCAGGCATGATTGTTCTTTTAGTTATAATCTGCTGAAGGGATGGAAGTCTAGGATGGTACAGGTCTACCAGCAATGCCTGATGGTGCTGCTTTTATACACAAAGTGAAGCATTCAATTATTCAAAAGTACTTTCCAGGACCAATGGGAACCCTGTACCAATCACTGTTGTGTGTCATTTCCAAGATAATATGGGCATTATTAGCAGGCTGGGATACTTTGGAGATGTTGCTATACATGAGCTTATAAGGCCACATAATTGCCTTCTTCAAATCTTCTAATTGGAATTGATTTGCAATGCTTTGCCTGGCAGCCAGGGGGTGATCTGGCCTTTTAGCATGAGTTACCTGGATTACCTGCACATTTTTATTTACAAATCGATTAAAAAAAATATATTTTTTTTTTATAAATAAAGCTAAATTAATCTTGTCTCGTTTAAAAAACAAACATCTGCTTGTAGCTCATTCCTTTGTTTGAATGGAATATGCAACAGCAGTGATGCAGTGATGAATAAATATGGAAATAACCCTGAAATCTTTCATCACTGCAAAAAACATGCAGCATTTTTTTTCTATAGTATTTTTCTGAATACACAGAAGATTACACCTCCTTTAATCAAAGAAACCTGCCCACAACCTCTCCCTTGTAATGTTTAGCTGGATTGGTTTTTAGTTGTTGCAAACCCAAATGAATCTAATAATATGACTGGCTCATAGTTTGTACTGTATAATAACCTTTAGCTACTAACTGGGCAGATGAAACGGGTTTGAATGTATGACTGTTTTTGAGAAGAATAAATAGAGCAATACAGTCTATCACATACTGGGTACCAAAGTATTAAGCAGGCGCTGCTTTAGGGGCTCCATTAATGGGCTTGTGCCTCCTTTATTCTACGTGATATAAAACAAGGAACATCTTGGGGGACGGTTACTTAGAAGGTGCTTAGCTTTAGCCCCTACATGCTAAGGCAGGTTCTGTAGTAACTACTGTAGGAAAATGCCCAATGCTGATACAACATTTACACGTAGACTAGCAAATTCCATCTTACTTGTATTTGTTGACATATAATGAATGTAGGGAGAGCACAAGACTTACAGCTCAACCCTGTTATAGCGTGATCTGCTACAACGTGGTCTGGGTGTGGCTCCCGGTTAAAAATATTATTTTTTGTAGTGGGGGGCAAACGTACAGGATTTTCTGATAGGAATGTCCGGCTTCACAAACACAAACACAAACACAAACACACACACACACACACACACACACACACACACACACACACACACACACACACACACACACACACACACACACACACACATATATATATAGCGATGACCTGTGTCGGATCTCCACCACCCTGTTCCGGGTATGTCTGCATGGGGGTGCCACGGATCCCCTGATCGCTGCCATTTTTTTCCTGCGAACCAGTTATAACACGGTGGTATCGGGTGGACCCCGAGCACCATGGTATAATGGGGTTCAGCTGTATTATTAAATAAGTGGTATTGTGAACGTTAGTAAATCAAACAGCATATATGTAGATATGTATATGTGTGTTTGTGCCTAATCGCATAAAGAGATAACTTTCTAGAGAAACTGTGAGGTAACTTCTGTTGTGGTAGATGTATCATATGCAAATATATGTCACGAGACAAGGTTGTGTATTATAAAATGACTGGTAAAGAATATAAAATACTTCACTATATAAATTGCCTTACCAATTTCGTGCTCTATATCATGGGTGTGCAAACCTGGGGGTGTGCCTCCTAAGGGGGGGTGCGAGATCCTTTGGGGGGGCGGTGCAGGGTTTACAGAGGCCCGGTGCGCTTCTTGAAGGCATTTACATTAAATGCCGGGGAAGCGGTGAATGCCTCTGCAACTCTCTCCTACCTTGGTTCAGACGTAGCGGTCATGTGACATCGCGTTGCCATGGCAACACGATGTCATGATGCCAGAACGTCCGAGCCACGGTAAGGAGGGGGGTGCAAGGAGCGGGGGCACGAGAAGAGGGGTACAGCCAGCAGGGGGTGCAAGGGAAAAGATAGCGCTCCCCTGGTTTATATCATTGATTGCCCCTGTAAACTGTATTATATCGGCAAACCACTCGATCTTTAAAAGTCAGAATTGGAGAACACATTAATGGAATTAAAAATGCCAAACGCCTTTCAGATAATTGCCAAAAGATTCATAATCTAGCTCAGCATTTCTTGGACCACCATGATGGTAAACTTGAATGTCTATATTTTAGGGGGTTTGAAGTGATCCCAAGAGATCCCAGAAAGGGTGACAGGGAACCACGACTTCTCCAAAGGGAGCCATTTTGGATATATACTGTCCCGGCCAGCTTTATTCTAAAGCTTGCCGGGTGTATTGCAGGCTAACCGCGGGTCTTCTCTCCGTTTAAAACGGAGTTTCCCACGCGGCGCCGCTTCAATAGATAAGCGCTAATGTCGCTTACTATTGAAAGCGCCCGAGGCGCGGGAAAACCGTATGAAAACGGCCGAAGATAACCGCGCGCCGCCCGCAGCTGTTTTTAAACTGCGGCGGCAGCCGCATTTGTTTTAAGCTGGCCGAGACTGTACGCTTCGGAGTAAAACACCATCACGACTGAATGAATTGATATAGTTGACACCGTTCCTAAAGTTGTCTAATTGGTCCCAAATTTTGAGAGTAATTGAAGATGATATCACAATGGTCCATATACCCTTCACCCCCCTGGTATATCCTATTCCCCTTTTCCCTGTTCGTCCCCCTTCCTTTTCCCCCTGCCTCTTTCTGAGGATGAGGGGACTCTATGTGATATATTGGATTTTTGGATCATATATTTTTTGTATATTAAATATTTCAACATGGATTATTTCTACCTGTACCGTGTATACAGTATTATAATATATGGTTGAAATATCTGCATATTAAATGTTATATCCATATGATGAAATGTTGAGGGGCTATTAGTTCTCAGACCATTCAAGATCATGAATTTCTGGTCCCTGATCCTCTGGTCATGTGTGTTTTGAGATTATTGGTATGAACTCAGTTCTCGGTTATATAATCTAAATTTACTATATGTTTCCATATATAGTCCAATAAATTTTGATGATGATCTATACATTTTCCATCTATATATCGTGATTGTTTAGTTAGGAATTTATTCTATAACTCTTTATCTACACCACATGAAATCACTGACTAAGTATACTAATTGCATTTTTTGCCAAACGAATGAATTGATTAATATTAGGGTTTCATTTGGTCTATTGATTGCCATGTGTTGATTTAGTGACAGATATATTTTATGTATTGAGGTTATCTTAATGATGAATTTTAGAACATCATAGAACACTAGGGCCCTTAGGTCCTTAGTCTTCTTGTTATATGTGTTTTCATTATAATAGTGGTTCAAGGTTAATAATCGAGTCATATACAATTTTTTGCAAATTACACCTTTATGATTCTGGTATGTCATTTATATAATAACTGTATTGTATGTAGTTCAACAATTAATGATACCATCTAAGAAGATACATTTTTACATAATTCCATGGTGGTTATAAATAAATTGTATATGATTAACTGGTTATGGAATTTTGCTATATCCATCTGGTCAACAAGATATTTTTAGAGTTACCGTATATACTTTGATAAATGTATAGGTTATTTTGTCTGTTTACATTTTTGTTCTGGTTTTGTATGTATTTTTTAGTCATTTTTAGTATTTTTTAGTATGTAATTGGAAGGTTATTTGCCCTATTGGTTTAGGCTCTACAGGAGGGATTATTTGGGTATAAATACATCAGCAACTAGAGCTAGAGACCCACCCCCTGCTGAAGTGTCAAATGACACAAAACGTGTTGAGATACTGAGGTCATCATGTTCTTCTAACGTTGGACGCTGTGAGGACAGACGTCTGAGGTCATCCTCAACCCATGAGGACACAACAACCGACCCATAACGATCCTCCACAATCTCTTTTGGGACCTTTCCCCCCCCACCCTCCCCACTGTGTGGTGATAATCAACATATCTACCGAGGGATCAAGGTCCGGTTACCATCTGGGTCCTGATGTGGGGAGGATTGAAACGTATATTGCTATTTAAATTTTACAATTGTTTATTTTTTATATAAAGTATTCATTTATTTGACTGATTATGTCCTCATACTGTATGCACTTTCTGTTTGTGTTTTGTTGTATTATTCAATAAGAAGGAAAAAACCTGGGCACTGCGGATTTCTGCTTAGAAAATGTTTTGTGAGCCAAAAAGTATGACGTTTCGGCCTCAAGGGCCTTTCTGAAATGCAAATGGCATAATAGACAAACAACATTAAAAGACTTCTTAAATAGACCCCATCACATATGTTCATAATTGTCACTGATTAACATCCATCTCCGATTGTCCGTCGCTTCTAGTGATGCCTGGGCTGTTCTTTCCTCTCATTCGTTGTATCATCCCTTCCATCAGATCTCACGATATCTGTGACGTCATCACAGGGCGTCTTCCAACCTCCTGGTGCTATGACGCGGATTATGTTATCGCGTTTTTTGTCCGACATCGTTCCGCCTCCTGGGGGCTCCTTTTTGCCCTTCCTCTGATGCACACACTTCCTTCAGTCCCTCCAGATGTGGGGTGGAGCTAATGATCCCTTTCATGCTCCGTGGTGTGTCCTCAGCAATGGGTCCTCCCCTTCAGTCATCATCACTCCTCCTTAGTGTCTCTTTGTGAGGCAATCCCCTGCCTTCTCCATGATTTGTATCCTCAAAGATCGAAGTCTCCATTGTGTACCTCCTATACAGGGTATTTAGTGAATAAAGAGGGGTTTTAGAGAAACATCCATTTTGCCCTTTGCATACTAGGGAGGACTCAGTGTACAATATTCAAACCCTGAACAAATTAAAATCTGCATTTTCATTAAAGATGCTTAGCATTTATTTAAAATCAAAAAAAACTCCATAAGTGTAAAAAATATATAATATATCCCATATGAGCAGACATACAAACCAAAACATCAATCTAAGACTTCCAGCAGCAGCAGCAGCAGCAGCAGGTACCAGGTCACCTCTCAGTGGGGAAGCAACCTAGGGATAGATTATCATTGAGTCCTCTTGGAAAAACCGTATTTAACGTAAATTTCCAGAAGGCTTCACGTTAAAATAACAGGGTATCCCTATCCATCCCTGACAAGCTATTTTTTACTTGTTCGATACCCATTATTTTAAGTGAGGTTACGGAATGCCTGAATTCCCTACAGTGTCTAATCAATTCAGTTTCTTCAATTGTGTTATTGATCTTGCTTTTATGCTCTATATATCTTGTTTTCAGCATGCGTTTCGTCTTACCTATATAGCTCAGACCGCAGGGGAAAAGTTTGTCTATTATGCCATTTGCATTTGAGAAAGGCCCTTGAGGCCGAAACGTCATACTTTTTGGCTCACAAGAAATTTTCTAAGCAGAAATCCGCAACGCCCATGTTTTTTCCTTCTTATCAGATATTGGAGTACTACCCAGAGATTCCTGAACCAGGTGCACCGTTATTTATTTTGATTTGATATATTGGGTAGTGCAGCATCATCCCACTGTTCTCTTCTATTATTCGCCATGTTTAGGGCAGGAGGAATTCATTCAGATGTTTCATTAGGATTTAGGCTCTGTACTTTGCTTTCAGAATGTGTTTCTGCTTGAGATAGTTGAGATGTATCTATTTCATTTTCAAGTACTAAGATCATGTCTTCTGCTACAATTAATTTTTATTTTTTTATTGATTAATGAATGTTATATATGGTGCCTTTTCATATTAAATATCTTCCTTCTTTGTCGCTATTCTTTTACGCCAGGACGAATCGTGTCACCTGTACTTTATTTATAACTTTAAACATAGGAAGGATATCGGCTGAATTGTTCTTTGGCAATTCTGTTCCACAATAGGGTCAGATGATAAACATGAATGACACTCAAACAAAGTCAAATGAAGCCGAAAGGCTCCCGTGGCATTAATCCCTTTAACATAAATTCAGAAAAACCCTAATTATTGGACAAGTTTTTTTTAATTTGATCAGTTCTGCTTTCAGGCCCATGTTTGTACGTTTTACTGCTACTCTCTGTGTTATGTTTTAGCTATTGACCTCACATTTATTCCTGATTGATCATTACCTTTAGAATTGTTGTTTTTTGCTCTCTTTGTTTCCTCTTTTTCATTTATATATGAGACACACGTCTTGTTTCAGGGATCTGTATGTGTTGGGGTGATAGTTGTGTTTGTGGCGAGGGAAGTTATGTGTTATAGGTAGGGTGACCAGATTTACAAAAGTAAAAACCGGGATATTACAAAAAATATTTATAAAACAAATGACATAATCAACTGCGCTTTATGTGTCCTTTATGTCTCTCCGCCCCTCACACACAGCCTATTCTCTCCTCCCACCATTCTCATCCCCCCTCCCATCTCCTTTACCGTTCCCCCTCCCATCCCTCCATTCTCGTTCCACCCTACCCATGCTGTCTCTCTCCTCATTATCTGTGTGTCTCTCTCCCATCCATTCTCTGTGTGTCTCTCTTTTCCCAATTCTCTGTGTGTCGCACTCCCCCCCATTCTCTGTGTCTCTCTCTCCCCCATTCTTTGTGTCGCTCTCTCTGCCCATTCTGTGTCTTTCTCTACCCATGCTGTGTGTCTCTCTCTCCCATCATGCTGTGTGTGTCTCCCTTCCATTGATTTTTGTGTCTCTCTCCCCCCCATGCTGTGTCTCTCTATATATCCCCATGCTTTCTCTCTCTCCCCCATGCTGTTTGTGTGTCTCTCCCCAATCTCTCTCTCTCTCACTCACACACTCACTCTATCTCTCTCCATGCTGTGTGTGTCTCTCTCCCTGTGTTGTGTCTCTCTCCCCATGCGGTATCTCTCTCCCTAAGCTGTGTCTCTCTTCTCTTCCCATTCTGTGTGTCTCTCTCCCCCCATGCTGTATGTGTCTCTCCCCATGCTGTATGTGTCTCTCTTTCCCCACGACTTGTGTGTCTCTCTTTCCCCATGCCTTGTGTATCTCTCTCTCCCGATGATGTGTGTGTCTCTCTCTCCCCATGCTGTTTGTGTCTCTCTCTCTCCCAACGCGTTATGTGTCTCTCCCCATGCTGTGTGTCTCTCTCTCCCCATGCTGTGTGTGTCTCTCTCTCTCTACACATGCTGTGTGTGTCTCTCTCTCCCCATGCTGTGTGTGTCTCTTTCTCTACCCATTATGTGTGTCTCTCTCTCCCCCCATGCTGTGTGTGTCTCTTTCCCCATGCTGTGTGTCTCTCTCCCCATGCTGTGTGTCTCTCTCTATCCCCATGCTGTGTGTGTCTCTTTCCCCATGATGTGTCTCTCTCCCCATGCTGTGTCTCTCTCTCACCCTATGTGTTGTCTTTCCCCATGCTGTGTGTTTCTCTCTATCCCCATTCTGTGTTTCTGTCTCCCTATAGTGAGTGTGTGTGTCCCTACCTGTCACTCTGGAGCATGGGTGGGGGGAAAGAAGCCATATTGAGACCTGGCAGCAGACACCGGAAGTTCTCACTGCTGGGGCTCCACTGTCACTAACCCCACCCTCACCCTCTGCAGCTAACCCCAACCCTACCCTCTGCAGCAAACCCCATCCTCTGCAGGTTAGACCCCATCCAAATCCTGTGCAGCTAACCCCGCCCCCACCCTCTGCAGCTAACCCCGCCCCCACCCTCTGCAGCTAACCTCACCCTCTGCAGGTCAGACCCCATCCAAACCCTATGCAGCTAAACCCGCACCAACCCTCTGTAGCTAACCCGCCTCCATGCTCTGCAGCTAACCTCACCCTCTGCAGGTCAGACCCCATCCAAACCCTGTGCAGCTAAACCCGCACCAACCCTCTGTAGCTAACCCGCCTCCATGCTCTGCAGCTAACCCCACCTCCACCCTCTGCAGCTAACCCCACCCCCACCCTCTGCAGTTAACCCCACCCCCATACTCTTCAGCTAACCCTGCCCCCACTTTCTGCAGCTAACACCCCCTCACCCTCTGCAGCTAACACCGCACCAATCCTCTGCAGATAACCCCACCCCCACCCTCTGCAGTTAACTCCAACCATCTGCCGCTCAGACAGAGCTCTGCTCTCCTCCTGCTCTCCTCCCAGCATTCCCTTCTCTCTGCGGCCCCCCTGCTCTGATGGTCAAACCGGGACAGGCATTACAAAACTGGGACAGTCACAGCTAACCCGGGACATCTGGTCACCCTAGTTATAGGGCCTGTGTGTGTATTGGTTAATGTTAACATGCATTCTCTAAAATCTTTCACGGCCAAATGAGCAGTAACATACTTTATTGTTTTGCAATAAGTTGCAGTTCGCTCAAGCTCTTACAGATATGAATATAGACTTTACCTTACTCCAAACAATACCAAGTTAAACCTCTTTCTTGTAAGTTCCTATTGTATTTTGAGTTTGATATGAATTTGGGCTCCTCTTATTGAAATTATGTCTGGCGTATATATTTTTAATTTTTAATCCTACAACTCACATGGAAACACTTAAAGACTTGGACTGAAAAACTTTAGCTGTTCATAAAATCTGTAGAAAACAGAGAGCTCAGTTGCAATCTTGTATTAATACAGCTATCTCTGCAGTGCTACTGGTTCTACAAGCTGCTTTGTATATTATACTTTTCTTTTTAAATCAATCAATAATATACATTCTAAAACACAAGTCAGACAGCAGATGCTTTAATCAATTTATTTTAATATGTGTAATTAGACACATTAAAGGGGGCTGATCTCTTAAGAAGTAATGTAAAGAAGCGAGTTAACAGAATGTTTAATCATTTAGGTCAAAACATTTGAGAATGAATCACAGGAGATATTTTTCCAGCATCAGGATCCTCACTTCTTGACTCCACCTCAGTGTCTCACTTGACATTAACTGCTCTTATCCCCCTAAGCTTCCACACCCGGTCCTCAGTGGCATCCACTGCTATGACCTCCGTGACCTCCACCGCTGCTACCTCCGCCACTGTGACCTCCGTGACCTCCACCACTGTGACCTCCGTGACCTCCACCGCTGCTACCTCCACCACTGTGACCTCCGTGACTTCCGCCACTTTGACACCCGTGACCTCCGCCACTGTGACCTCCGTGACCTCCGCCGCTGCTACCTCCGCCACTTTGACCTCCGTGACTTCCGCCACTTTGACACCCGTGGCCTCCGCCACTGTGACCTCCGTGACCTCCGCTGCTGCTGCTACCTCCGCCACTTTGACCTCCGTGACTTCCGCCACTTTGACCTCCGTGACCTCCGCCGCTGTGACACCCATGACCTGCGCCACCTTGACCTCCATGACCTCCACCACTTGGACCTCCGTGACCTCCTCCGCTTTGACCTCCGTGACCTCCACCACTTTGACCTCCATGACCTCCCCCGCTCTTACCCCCGCAAGCGTCAGCTGAATCTAATGAAAAATAGAAGTAGAATTGTAAGGGAAATCTGAGATGCATTAATTACTTCTTAATGTAGGAAATGTCAGACAAAAATCATACAAAGGAAGCTTTGAGGGATTTTTAGTAATTATGCACTAAAAGGAGGGAGACAGGGAACAGCAGATACAACATTGCCCTCTGATAAACTGCAAATGTTTGTAATCCAAAAGACAGCTGTAGGTTATCCTACAGATCTATCAGTTCTTATTAATTCAAAGTCAGTTCTTATTCTAAACCCTCAAATCTTTCAGACCTCAATGGAAGTTGACATTAATGGAACATATTTTCCATGTATCTCGATCTTAACAGTATGATAATAGTCTAGGCCAATCTTTCTACAGATCTTACTCTGATAAAGCAAAGTGGCAAACAGTCCAGCAAATGGGCATCGAAATCAAGACTTTGGTTTAAATAAATTTTGTGTTTTGTTTCTGGTAAGGAAAAAAAATATTTCGGGGATTTATATTTTCACCAAATTATGAACAGAACTCAAAAAATCAGGGAATGAAATTATGCTTAAAATAATTATACAATTAAAAAATAATAATTCAGAAACTGAAATAATTTAACTGAAAAACGAAATATTTAGAAATGGCAAGAAACACCCTTAGTTCTTAACTCCACTCATAACCCCACAGTGGAGATGGCTCTTGGTCTGGTGTTCTGGGTTTGGTTCTAAATCATTTTTGGGTTTTGGTTTGCAAAATTTGAAGGGATATTATTTTATTTTTCCATTTGGCTTTGCAATGTAAATTTCTGATAGTTTATGATTTCACACACATGGTTTTGCCCATCTCTTCTCTGGATTGCTTCAAAATATATTTTTCTCACAATATTACAACAATAAATATCTCTACTGAGTCTAAGATTATGGGTGCTCTTTATAAGCATTGATTTAGGAATAAGTTATGTATTATACATTTTTCTTTAAGGATTAAAACTCAGGCTTGAATGTTCCTGTTATCTCTGAGAGTTGGGATGAATAAATAGAATGTTGTATTTTAATGTTGCATACACTTTGTATTTTGCAGAGAAGAGCAAAGATGGCAATCGAACATATATATGTGTGTGTGTGTGTGCATTGTTCCACAATGTTTCTTATAAATACAAAACTATAACCTGAAGCCATTTTGAAAAAAAAATGCAAAACCTTCTCCTAAAATTACAGATTAGGATTAGGCAGTGATGTGAGGGAGCTTGCTGGTTTAAATGATTAGCGTGCCCCTCTAATCAACTTTAAAATCCATAACAAGCATCATCATTGTCTCTACAGTCATTCTTTCCTTTCCATTGTATTCTATAGTTTAAAATTACTGTTGTTCCCCCATATTAATAAAATAATTGTATTTAATAATTATTTTAGGATTTATTGGGGGTACTGTAAAGATTTTAAAAAAAAACACAAACAGTGTAACTGTGCATATTGCTGCACAATGAATTACAGGCCCATCCGTAAACAATGATCTTCTGCAGAAATGTTACTTTATACTATACTTTTCCTTTCCTTTTATACTTTATACTATATTCATTTCCCCCCCAAAAATCTTTCTATGATGATAAATATGGAACTGTTTATTTGGCCTTTTGCATGTATAATAAAGGCACCAACTAGTAAATTCCATGTAATCCTATTCGCTATCATAAAGAACTACTTACGGTCAGAATCTTTGCATCCACCACCCTTTGATCCAGGCATGATTGTTCTTTTAGTTATAATCTGCTGAAGGGATGGAAGTCTAGGATGGTACAGGTCTACCAGCAATGCCTGATGGTGCTGCTTTTATACACAAAGTGAAGCATTCAATTATTCAAAAGTACTTTCCAGGACCAATGGGAACCCTGTACCAATCACTGTTGTGAGCCATTTCCAGGATAATATGGGCATTATTAACAGGCTGGGATACTTTGGAGATGTTGCTATACGTGAGCTTATAAGGCCACATAATTGCCTTCTTCAAATCTTCTAATTGGAATTGATTTGCAATGCTTTGCCTGGCAGCCAGGGGGTGATCTGGCCTTTTAGCATGAGTTACAGTACCTGGATTACCTGCACATTTTTATTTACAAATCGATTAAAAAAAAATATATATATTTTTTATAAATAAAGCTAAATTAATCTTGTCTCGTTTAAAAAACAAACATCTGCTTGTAGCTCATTCCTTTGTTTGAATGGAATATGCAACAGCAGTGATGCAGTGATGAATAAATATGGAAATAACCCTGAAATCTTTCATCACTGCAAAAAACATGCAGCATTTTTTTTCTATAGTATTTTTCTGAATACACAGAAGATTACACCTCCTTTAATCAAAGAAACCTGCCCACAACCTCTCCCTTGTAATATTTAGCTGGATTGGTTTTTAGTTGTTGCAAACCCAAATGAATCTAATAATATGACTGGCTCATAGTTTGTACTGTATAATAACCTTTAGCTACTAACTGGGCAGATGAAACGGGTTTGAATGTATGACTGTTTTTGAGAAGAATAAATAGAGCAATACAGTCTATCACATACTGGGTACCAAAGTATTAAGCAGGCGCTGCTTTAGGGGCTCCATTATTGGGCTTGTGCCTCCTTTATTCTACGTGATATAAAACAAGGAACATCTTGGGGGACGGTTACTTAGAAGGTGCTTAGCTTTAGCCCCTACATGCTAAGGCAGGTTCTGTAGTAACTACTGTAGGAAAATGTCCAATGCTGATACAACATTTACACGTAGACTAGCAAATTCCATCTTACTTGTATTTGTTGACATATAATGAATGTAGGGAGAGCACAAGACTTACAGCTCAACCCTGTGATAGCGTGATCTGCTACAACGCGGTCTGGGTGTGGCTCCCGGTTAAAAATATTATTTTTTTTACTGGGGGGAAAACTTACAGGATTTTCTGATAGGAATGTCCAGCTTCACAAACACAAACACACACACACACACACACACACACACACACACACACACACACACACACATATATATATAGCGATGACCTGTGTCGGATCCCCACCACCCTGTTCCGGGTAAGTCTGCGTGGGGGTGCCGCGGGTCCCCTGATCGCGGCCATTTTTTCCCTGCGAACCCAGTTATAACACGGTGGTATCGGGTGGACCCCGAGCACCATGGTATAATGGGGTTCAGCTGTATTATTAAATAAGTGGTATTGTGAACGTTAGTAAATCAAACAGCATATATGTAGATATGTATATGTGTGTTTGTGCCTAATCGCACCCAGAGATAACATTCTAGAGAAACTGTGAGGTAACGTCTGTTGTGGTAGATGTATCATATGCAAATATATGTCACGAGACAAGGTTGTGTAT
Organism: Ascaphus truei; assembly: GCF_040206685.1. Taxonomy (NCBI): domain Eukaryota; kingdom Metazoa; phylum Chordata; class Amphibia; order Anura; family Ascaphidae; genus Ascaphus; species Ascaphus truei. Next base: position 10,837,444 of record NC_134490.1, on the reverse strand, counting down.
TATAAAATGACTGGAAAAGAATATAAAATACTTCACTATTTAAATTGCCTTACCAATTTCGTGCTCTATATCAGGGGTGTGCAAACCTGGGGGTGTGCCACCTAAGGGGGGGTGCGAGATCCTTTGGGGGGGCGGTGCAGGGTTTACAGAGGCCCGGTGCGCTTCTTGAAGGTATTTACATGAAATGCCTGGGAAGCGGTGAATGCCTCTGCAACTCTCTCTTACCTTGGTTCAGACGTAGCGGTCATGTGACATCGCGTTGCCATGGCAACACGATGTCATGATGCCAGAACGTCCGAGCCACGGTAAGGAGGGGGGTGCAAGGAGCGGGGGCACGAGAAGAGGGGTACAGCCAGCAGGGGGTGCAGGGGAAATTATAGCGCTCCCCTGGTCTATATCATTGATTGCCCCTGTAAACTGTATTATATCGGCAAACCATTCGATCTTTAAAAGTCAGAATTGGAGAACACATTAATGGAATTAAAAATGCCAAACGCCTTTCAGATAATTGCAAAAAGATTCATAATCTAGCTCAGCATTTCTTGGACCACCATGATGGTAAACTTAAATGACTTTATTTTAGGGGGTTTGAAGTGATCCCAAGAGATCCCAGAAAGGGTGACAGGGAACCCGACTTCTCCATAGGGAGCCATTTTGGATATATACTATCCCGGCTAGCTGTATTCTAAAGCTTGCCGGGTGTATTGCAGGCTAACCGCGGGTCTTCTCTCCGTTTAAAACGGAGTTTCCCACGCGGCGGCCGCTTCAATAGATAAGCTTACTATTGAAAGCGCCCGAGGCGCGGGAAAACCGTCAGAAAACGGCCAAAGATAACCGCGCGCCGCCCGAAGCTGCTTTTAAACTGCGGCGGCAGCCGCATTAGTTTTAAGCTGGCCGAGACTGTACGCTTCGGAGTAAAACACCATCACGACTGAATGAATTGATATAGTTACACCGTTCCTAAAGTTGTCTAATTGGTCCCAAATTTTGAGAGTAATTGAAGTATGATATCACAATGGTCCATATACCTTCACCCCCCTGGTATATCCTATTCCCCTTTTCCCTGTTCGTCCCCCTTCCTTTTCCCCTGCCTCTTTCTGAGGATGAGGGTACTCTATGTGATATATTGGATTTTTGGATCATATATTTTTTGTATATTCAATATTTCAACATGGATTATTTCTACCTGTACCGTGTATATTATAATATATGGTTGAAATATCTGCATATTAAATGTTATATCCATATGATGAAATGTTGAGGGACTATTAGTTCCCAGACCATTCAAGATCATGAATTTCTGGTCCCTGATCCTCTGGTCATGTGTGTTTTGAGATTATTGGTATGAACTCAGTTCTCGGTTATATAATCTAAATTTACTATATGTTTCCATATATAGTCCAATAAATTTTGATGATGATCTATACATTTTCCATCCATATATCGTGATTGTTTAGTTAGGAATTTATTCTATAACTCTTTATCTACACCACATGAAATCACTGACTAAGTATACTAATTGCATTTTTGCCAAACGAATGAATTGATTAATATTAGGGTTTCATTTGGTCTATTGATTGCCATGTGTTGATTTAGTGACAGATATATTTTATGTATTGAGGTTATCTATCTTAATGATGAATTTTAGAACATCATAGAACACTAGGGCCCTTAGGTCCTTAGTCTTCTTGTTATATGTGTTTTCATTATAATAGTGGTTCAAGGTTAATAATCGAGTCATATACAATTTTTTGCAAATTACACCTTTATGATTCTGGTATGTCATTTATATAATAACTGTATTGTATGTAGTTCAACAATTAATGATACCATCTAAGAAGATACATTTTTACATAATTCCATGGTGGTTATAAATAAATTGTATATGATTAACTGGTTATGGAATTTTGCTATATCCATCTGGTCAACAAGATATTTTTAGAGTTACTGTATATACTTTAATAAATGTATAGGTTATTTTGTCTGTTTACATTTTTGTTCTGGTTTTGTATGTATTTTTTAGTCATTTTTAGTATTTTTTAGTATGTAATTGGAAGGTTATTTGCCCTATTGGTTTAGGCTCTACAGGAGGGATTATTTGGGTATAAATACATCAGCAACTAGAGCTAGAGACCCACCCCCTGCTGAAGTGTCAAATGACACAAAACGTGTTGAGATACTGAGGTCATCATGTTCTTCTAACGTTGGACGCTGTGAGGACAGACGTCTGAGGTCATCCTCAACCCATGAGGACACAACAACCGACCCATAACGATCCTCCACAATCTCTTTTGGGACCTTTCCCCCCCCACCCTCCCCACTGTGTGGTGATAATCAACATATCTACAGAGGGATCAAGGTCCGGTTACCGTCTGGGTCCTGGTGTGGGGAGGATTGAAACGTATATTGCTATTTAAATTTTACAATTGTTTATTTTTTATATAAAGTATTCATTTATTTGACTGATTATGTCCTCTTACTGTATGCACTTTCTGTTTGTGTTTTGTTGTATTATTCAATAAGAAGGAAAAAACCTGGGCACTGCGGATTTCTGCTTAGAAAATGTATTGTGAGCCAAAAAGTATGACGTTTCGGCCTCAAGGGCCTTTCTCAAATGCAAATGGCATAATAGACAAACAACATTAAAAGACTTCTTAAATAGACCCCATCACATATGTTCATAATTGTCACTGATTAACATCCATCTCCGATTGTCCGTCGCTTCTAGTGATGCCTGGGCTGTTCTTTCCTCTCATTCGTTGTATCATCCCTTCCATCAGATCTCACGATATCTGTGACATCATCACAGGGCGTCTTCCAACCTCCTGGTGCTATGACGCGGATTATGTTATTGCGTTTCTTGTCCGACATCGTTCCGCCTCCTGGGGGCTCCTTTTTGCCCTTCCTCTGATGCACACACTTCCTTCAGTCCCTCCAGATGTGGGGTGGAGCTAATGATCCCTTTCATGCTCCGTGGTGTGTCCTCAGCAATGGGTCCTCCCCTTCAGTCATCATCACTCCTCCTTAGTGTCTCTTTGTGAGGCAATCCCCTGCCTTCTCCATGATTTGTATCCTCAAAGATCGAAGTCTCCATTGTGTACCTCCTATACAGGGTATTTAGTGAATAAAGAGGGGTTTTAGAGAAACATCCATTTTGCCCTTTGCATACTAGGGAGGACTCAGTGTACAATATTCAAACCCTGAACAAATTAAAATCTGCATTTTCATTAAAGATGCTTAGCATTTATTTAAAATAAAAAAAAACTCCATAAGTGTAAAAAATATATAATATATCCCATATGAGCAGACATACAAACCAAAACATCAATCTAAGACTTCCAGCAGCAGCAGCAGCAGCAGGTACCAGGTCACCTCTCAGTGGGGAAGCAACCTAGGGATAGATTATCATTGAGTCCTCTTGGAAAAACCGTATTTAACGTAAATTTCCAGAAGGCTTCACGTTAAAATAACAGGGTATCCCTATCCATCCCTGACAAGCTATTTTTTACTTGTTCGATACCCATTATTTTAAGTGAGGTTACGGAATGCCTGAATTCCCTACAGTGTCTAATCAATTCAGTTTCTTCAATTGTGTTATTGATCTTGCTTTTATGCTCTATATATCTTGTTTTCAGCATGCGTTTCGTCTTACCTATATAGCTCAGACCGCAGGGGAAAAGTTTGTCTATTATGCCATTTGCATTTGAAGCAGTAGTTTGATCTACGAAACATGTTGGATGTATTAATGCCATAATTTTGCCTATATTCATCCTTTGGATCTGTATCACCATCAGCTTATATTGGCTGCTACCGTGCTAACTGAGCGATTTCTGCGCCGGTAAGAGACTGTTAAGGACTCTCCTTCTTCCTCCCTATTGATTCCTCCATTGCCACGAGAACTGTGACGTCACTCCGCTACACCACGTGACGGAGCGGCATCGTGGCACGCTGTGTAAGCCCCTGCAGTTGCGGAAGTGTTTGCAGAGCAATTCCAACAGCTCTGGACTGCCCTAAGATCATAGCAGCTGGGAAAAGCAGCGAATCTACACAGGAGAGACGGGGACTGTAGGGGAATTTCCCTGGAGGCAGTTTATTTGGGCTCCTCTTATTGAAATTATGTCTGGCGTATATATTTTTAATTTTTATTCCTACAACTCACATGGAAACACTTAAAGACTTGGACTGAAAAACTTTAGCTGTTCATAAAATCTGTAGAAAACAGAGAGCTCAGTTGCAATCTTGTATTAATACAGCTATCTCTGCAGTGCTACTGGTTCTACAAGCTGCTTTGTATATTATACTTTTCTTTTTAAATCAATCAATAATATACATTCTAAAACACAAGTCAGACAGCAGATGCTTTAATCAATTTATTTTAATATGTGTAATTAGACACATTAAAGGGGGCTGATCTCTTAAGAAGTAATGTAAAGAAGCGAGTTAACAGAATGTTTAATCATTTAGGTCAAAACATTTGAGAATGAATCACAGGAGATATTTTTCCAGCATCAGGATCCTCACTTCTTGACTCCACCTCAGTGTCTCACTTGACATTAACTGCTCTTATCCCCCTGAGCTTCCACACCCGGTCCTCAGTGGCATCCACTGCTATGACCTCCGTGACCTCCACCGCTGCTACCTCCGCCACTGTGACCTCCACCACTGTGACCTCCGTGACCTCCACCGCTGCTACCTCCACCACTGTGACCTCCGTGACTTCCGCCACTTTGACACCCGTGACCTCCGCCACTGTGACCTCCGTGACCTCCGCCGCTGCTACCTCCGCCACTTTGACCTCCGTGACTTCCGCCACTTTGACACCCGTGGCCTCCGCCACTGTGACCTCCGTGACCTCCGCTGCTGCTGCTACCTCCGCCACTTTGACCTCCGTGACTTCCGCCACTTTGACACCCGTGGCCTCCGCCACTGTGACCTCCGTGACCTCCGCCGCTGCTACCACCGGCACTGTGACCTCCATGACCTCCGCCACTGTAACCTCCATGACCTCCGCTGCTGCTACCTCCGCCACTGTGTCCTCCGTGAATTCCGCCACTTTGACCTCCGTGACCTCCGCCGCTGTGACACCCATGACCTGCGCCACCTTGACCTCCATGACCTCCACCACTTGGACCTCCGTGACCTCCTCCGCTTTGACCTCCGTGACCTCCACCACTTTGACCTCCATGACCTCCCCCGCTCTTACCCCCGCAAGCGTCAGCTGAATCTAATGAAAAATAGAAGTAGAATTGTAAGGGAAATCTGAGATGCATTAATTACTTCTTAATGTAGGAAATGTCAGACAAAAATCATACAAAGGAAGCTTTGAGGGATTTTTAGTAATTATGCACTAAAAGGAGGGAAACAGGGAACAGCAGATACAACATTGCCCTCTGATAAACTGCAAATGTTTGTAATCCAAAAGACAGCTGTAGGTTATCCTACAGATCTATCAGTTCTTATGAATTCAAAGTCAGTTCTTATTCTAAACCCTCAAATCTTTCAGACCTCAATGGAAGTTGACATTAATGGAGCATATTTTCCATGTATCTCGATCTTAACAGTATGATAATAGTCTAGGCCAATCTTTCTACAGATCTTACTCTGATAAAGCAAAGTGGCAAACAGTCCAGCAAATGGGCATCGAAATCAAGACTTTGGTTTAAATAAAATTTGTGTTTTGTTTCTGGTAAGGAAAAAAAATATTTCGGGGATTTATATTTTCACCAAATTATGAACAGAACTCAAAAAATCAGGGAATGAAATTATGCTTAAAATAATTATACAATTAAAAAATAATAATTCAGAAACTGAAATAATTTAACTGAAAAACTAAATATTTAGAAATGGCAAGAAACACCCTTAGTTCTTAACTCCACTCATAACCCCACAGTGGAGATGGCTCTTGGTCTGGTGTTCTGGGTTTGGTTCTAAATCATTTTTGGGTTTTGGTTTGCAAAATTTGAAGGGATATTATTTTATTTTTCCATTTGGCTTTGCAATGTAAATTTCTGATAGTTTATGATTTCACACACATGGTTTGCCCATCTCTTCTCTGGATTGCTTCAAAATATATTTTTCTCACAATATTACAACAATAAATATCTCTACTGAGTCTAAGATTATGGGTGCTCTTTATAAGCATTGATTTAGGAATAAATTATGTATTATACATTTTTCTTTAAGGATTAAAACTCAGGCTTTAATGTTCCTGTTATCTCTGAGAGTTGGGATGAATAAATAGAATGTTGTATTTTAATGTTGCATACACTTTGTATTTTGCAGAGGAGAGCAAAGATGGCAATCGAACATATATATATATATATGTGTGTGTGTGCATTGTTTCCACAATGTTTCTTATAAATACAAAACTATAACCTTAAGCCATTTTGAAAAAAAATGCAAAACCTTCTTCTAAAATTACAGATTAGGATTAGGCAGTGATGTGAGGGAGATTGCTGGTTTAAATGATTAGCGTGCCCCTCTAATCAACTTTAAAATCCATTACAAGCATCATCATTGTCTCTACAGTCATTCTTTCCTTTCCATTGTATTCTATAGTTTAAAATTACTGTTGTTCCCCCATATTAATAAAATAATTGTATTTAATAATTATTTTAGGATTTATTGGGGGTACTGTAAAGATTTAAAAAAGAACACAAACAGTGTAACTGTGCATATTGCTGCACAATGAATTACAGGCCCATCCGTAAACAATGATCTTCTGCAGAAATGTTACTTTATACTATACTTTTCCTTTCCTTTTATACTTTATACTATATCCATTTCCCCCAAAAAAATCTTTCTATGATGATAAATATGGAACTGTTTATTTGGCCTTTTGCATGTATAATAAAGGCACCAACTAGTAAATTCCATGTAATCCTATTCGCTATCATAAAGAACTACTTACGGTCAGAATCTTTGCATCCACCACCCTTTGATCCAGGCATGATTGTTCTTTTAGTTATAATCTGCTGAAGGGATGGAAGTCTAGGATGGTACAGGTCTACCAGCAATGCCTGATGGTGCTGCTTTTATACACAAAGTGAAGCATTCAATTATTCAAAAGTACTTTCCAGGACCAATGGGAACCCTGTACCAATCACTGTTGTGTGTCATTTCCAAGATAATATGGGCATTATTAGCAGGCTGGGATACTTTGGAGATGTTGCTATACATGAGCTTATAAGGCCACATAATTGCCTTCTTCAAATCTTCTAATTGGAATTGATTTGCAATGCTTTGCCTGGCAGCCAGGGGGTGATCTGGCCTTTTAGCATGAGTTACCTGGATTACCTGCACATTTTTATTTACAAATCGATTAAAAAATATATATTTTTTTTTTATAAATAAAGCTAAATTAATCTTGTCTCGTTTAAAAAACAAACATCTGCTTGTAGCTCATTCCTTTGTTTGAATGGAATATGCAACAGCAGTGATGCAGTGATGAATAAATATGGAAATAACCCTGAAATCTTTCATCACTGCAAAAAACATGCAGCATTTTTTTTCTATAGTATTTTTCTGAATACACAGAAGATTACACCTCCTTTAATCAAAGAAACCTGCCCACAACCTCTCCCTTGTAATGTTTAGCTGGATTGGTTTTTAGTTGTTGCAAACCCAAATGAATCTAATAATATGACTGGCTCATAGTTTGTACTGTATAATAACCTTTAGCTACTAACTGGGCAGATGAAACGGGTTTGAATGTATGACTGTTTTTGAGAAGAATAAATAGAGCAATACAGTCTATCACATACTGGGTACCAAAGTATTAAGCAGGCGCTGCTTTAGGGGCTCCATTAATGGGCTTGTGCCTCCTTTATTCTACGTGATATAAAACAAGGAACATCTTGGGGGACGGTTACTTAGAAGGTGCTTAGCTTTAGCCCCTACATGCTAAGGCAGGTTCTGTAGTAACTACTGAAGGAAAATGCCCAATGCTGATACAACATTTACACGTAGACTAGCAAATTCCATCTTACTTGTATTTGTTGACATATAATGAATGTAGGGAGAGCACAAGACTTACAGCTCAACCCTGTTATAGCGTGATCTGCTACAACGTGGTCTGGGTGTGGCTCCCGGTTAAAAATATTATTTTTTGTAGTGGGGGGCAAACGTACAGGATTTTCTGATAGGAATGTCCGGCTTCACAAACACAAACACCAACACACACACACACACACACACACACACACACACACACACACACACACACACACACACACACACACACACACACACACACACACACACACACACACACACACACACACACACACACACACACATATATATATAGCGATGACCTGTGTCGGATCTCCACCACCCTGTTCCGGGTATGTCTGCATGGGGGTGCCACGGATCCCCTGATCGCTGCCATTTTTTTCCTGCGAACCAGTTATAACACGGTGGTATCGGGTGGACCCCGAGCACCATGGTATAATGGGGTTCAGCTGTATTATTAAATAAGTGGTATTGTGAACGTTAGTAAATCAAACAGCATATATGTAGATATGTATATGTGTGTTTGTGCCTAATCGCATAAAGAGATAACTTTCTAGAGAAACTGTGAGGTAACTTCTGTTGTGGTAGATGTATCATATGCAAATATATGTCACGAGACAAGGTTGTGTATTATAAAATGACTGGTAAAGAATATAAAATACTTCACTATATAAATTGCCTTACCAATTTCGTGCTCTATATCATGGGTGTGCAAACCTGGGGGTGTGCCTCCTAAGGGGGGGTGCGAGATCCTTTGGGGGGGCGGTGCAGGGTTTACAGAGGCCCGGTGCGCTTCTTGAAGGCATTTACATTAAATGCCGGGGAAGCGGTGAATGCCTCTGCAACTCTCTCCTACCTTGGTTCAGACGTAGCGGTCATGTGACATCGCGTTGCCATGGCAACACGATGTCATGATGCCAGAACGTCCGAGCCACGGTAAGGAGGGGGGTGCAAGGAGCGGGGGCACGAGAAGAGGGGTACAGCCAGCAGGGGGTGCAAGGGAAAAGATAGCGCTCCCCTGGTTTATATCATTGATTGCCCCTGTAAACTGTATTATATCGGCAAACCACTCGATCTTTAAAAGTCAGAATTGGAGAACACATTAATGGAATTAAAAATGCCAAACGCCTTTCAGATAATTGCCAAAAGATTCATAATCTAGCTCAGCATTTCTTGGACCACCATGATGGTAAACTTGAATGTCTATATTTTAGGGGGTTTGAAGTGATCCCAAGAGATCCCAGAAAGGGTGACAGGGAACCACGACTTCTCCAAAGGGAGCCATTTTGGATATATACTGTCCCGGCCAGCTTTATTCTAAAGCTTGCCGGGTGTATTGCAGGCTAACCGCGGGTCTTCTCTCCGTTTAAAACGGAGTTTCCCACGCGGCGCCGCTTCAATAGATAAGCGCTAATGTCGCTTACTATTGAAAGCGCCCGAGGCGCGGGAAAACCATATGAAAACGGCCGAAGATAACCGCGCGCCGCCCGCAGCTGTTTTTAAACTGCAGCGGCAGCCGCATTAGTTTTAAGCTGGCCGAGACTGTACGCTTCGGAGTAAAACACCATCACGACTGAATGAATTGATATAGTTGACACCGTTCCTAAAGTTGTCTAATTGGTCCCAAATTTTGAGAGTAATTGAAGATGATATCACAATGGTCCATATACCCTTCACCCCCCTGGTATATCCTATTCCCCTTTTCCCTGTTCGTCCCCCTTCCTTTTCCCCCTGCCTCTTTCTGAGGATGAGGGGACTCTATGTGATATATTGGATTTTTGGATCATATATTTTTTGTATATTAAATATTTCAACATGGATTATTTCTACCTGTACCGTGTATACAGTATTATAATATATGGTTGAAATATCTGCATATTAAATGTTATATCCATATGATGAAATGTTGAGGGGCTATTAGTTCTCAGACCATTCAAGATCATGAATTTCTGGTCCCTGATCCTCTGGTCATGTGTGTTTTGAGATTATTGGTATGAACTCAGTTCTCGGTTATATAATCTAAATTTACTATATGTTTCCATATATAGTCCAATAAATTTTGATGATGATCTATACATTTTCCATCTATATATCGTGATTGTTTAGTTAGGAATTTATTCTATAACTCTTTATCTACACCACATGAAATCACTGACTAAGTATACTAATTGCATTTTTTGCCAAACGAATGAATTGATTAATATTAGGGTTTCATTTGGTCTATTGATTGCCATGTGTTGATTTAGTGACAGATATATTTTATGTATTGAGGTTATCTTAATGATGAATTTTAGAACATCATAGAACACTAGGGCCCTTAGGTCCTTAGTCTTCTTGTTATATGTGTTTTCATTATAATAGTGGTTCAAGGTTAATAATCGAGTCATATACAATTTTTTGCAAATTACACCTTTATGATTCTGGTATGTCATTTATATAATAACTGTATTGTATGTAGTTCAACAATTAATGATACCATCTAAGAAGATACATTTTTACATAATTCCATGGTGGTTATAAATAAATTGTATATGATTAACTGGTTATGGAATTTTGCTATATCCATCTGGTCAACAAGATATTTTTAGAGTTACTGTATATACTTTGATAAATGTATAGGTTATTTTGTCTGTTTACATTTTTGTTCTGGTTTTGTATGTATTTTTTAGTCATTTTTAGTATTTTTTAGTATGTAATTGGAAGGTTATTTGCCCTATTGGTTTAGGCTCTACAGGAGGGATTATTTGGGTATAAATACATCAGCAACTAGAGCTAGAGACCCACCCCCTGCTGAAGTGTCAAATGACACAAAACGTGTTGAGATACTGAGGTCATCATGTTCTTCTAACGTTGGACGCTGTGAGGACAGACGTCTGAGGTCATCCTCAACCCATGAGGACACAACAACCGACCCATAACGATCCTCCACAATCTCTTTTGGGACCTTTCCCCCCCCACCCTCCCCACTGTGTGGTGATAATCAACATATCTACCGAGGGATCAAGGTCCGGTTACCATCTGGGTCCTGATGTGGGGAGGATTGAAACGTATATTGCTATTTAAATTTTACAATTGTTTATTTTTTATATAAAGTATTCATTTATTTGACTGATTATGTCCTCATACTGTATGCACTTTCTGTTTGTGTTTTGTTGTATTATTCAATAAGAAGGAAAAAACCTGGGCACTGCGGATTTCTGCTTAGAAAATGTTTTGTGAGCCAAAAAGTATGACGTTTCGGCCTCAAGGGCCTTTCTGAAATGCAAATGGCATAATAGACAAACAACATTAAAAGACTTCTTAAATAGACCCCATCACATATGTTCATAATTGTCACTGATTAACATCCATCTCCGATTGTCCGTCGCTTCTAGTGATGCCTGGGCTGTTCTTTCCTCTCATTCGTTGTATCATCCCTTCCATCAGATCTCACGATATCTGTGACGTCATCACAGGGCGTCTTCCAACCTCCTGGTGCTATGACGCGGATTATGTTATCGCGTTTTTTGTCCGACATCGTTCCGCCTCCTGGGGGCTCCTTTTTGCCCTTCCTCTGATGCACACACTTCCTTCAGTCCCTCCAGATGTGGGGTGGAGCTAATGATCCCTTTCATGCTCCGTGGTGTGTCCTCAGCAATGGGTCCTCCCCTTCAGTCATCATCACTCCTCCTTAGTGTCTCTTTGTGAGGCAATCCCCTGCCTTCTCCATGATTTGTATCCTCAAAGATCGAAGTCTCCATTGTGTACCTCCTATACAGGGTATTTAGTGAATAAAGAGGGGTTTTAGAGAAACATCCATTTTGCCCTTTGCATACTAGGGAGGACTCAGTGTACAATATTCAAACCCTGAACAAATTAAAATCTGCATTTTCATTAAAGATGCTTAGCATTTATTTAAAATAAAAAAAAACTCCATAAGTGTAAAAAATATATAATATATCCCATATGAGCAGACATACAAACCAAAACATCAATCTAAGACTTCCAGCAGCAGCAGCAGCAGCAGGTACCAGGTCACCTCTCAGTGGGGAAGCAACCTAGGGATAGATTATCATTGAGTCCTCTTGGAAAAACCGTATTTAACGTAAATTTCCAGAAGGCTTCACGTTAAAATAACAGGGTATCCCTATCCATCCCTGACAAGCTATTTTTTACTTGTTCGATACCCATTATTTTAAGTGAGGTTACGGAATGCCTGAATTCCCTACAGTGTCTAATCAATTCAGTTTCTTCAATTGTGTTATTGATCTTGCTTTTATGTTTTCAGCATGCGTTTCGTCTTACCTATATAGCTCAGACCGCAGGGGAAAAGTTTGTCTATTATGCCATTTGCATTTGAGAAAGGCCCTTGAGGCCGAAACGTCATACTTTTTGGCTCACAAGAAATTTTCTAAGCAGAAATCCGCAACGCCCATGTTTTTTCCTTCTTATCAGATATTGGAGTACTACCCAGAGATTCCTGAACCAGGTGCACCGTTATTTATTTTGATTTGATATATTGGGTAGTGCAGCATCATCCCACTGTTCTCTTCTATTATTCGCCATGTTTAGGGCAGGAGGAATTCATTCAGATGTTTCATTAGGATTTAGGCTCTGTACTTTGCTTTCAGAATGTGTTTCTGCTTGAGATAGTTGAGATGTATCTATTTCATTTTCAAGTACTAAGATCATGTCTTCTGCTACAATTAATTTTTATTTTTTTATTGATTAATGAATGTTATATATGGTGCCTTTTCATATTAAATATCTTCCTTCTTTGTCGCTATTCTTTTACGCCAGGACGAATCGTGTCACCTGTACTTTATTTATAACTTTAAACATAGGAAGGATATCGGCTGAATTGTTCTTTGGCAATTCTGTTCCACAATAGGGTCAGATGATAAACATGAATGACACTCAAACAAAGTCAAATGAAGCCGAAAGGCTCCCGTGGCATTAATCCCTTTAACATAAATTCAGAAAAACCCTAATTATTGGACAAGTTTTTTTTAATTTGATCAGTTCTGCTTTCAGGCCCATGTTTGTACGTTTTACTGCTACTCTCTGTGTTATGTTTTAGCTATTGACCTCACATTTATTCCTGATTGATCATTACCTTTAGAATTGTTGTTTTTTGCTCTCTTTGTTTCCTCTTTTTCATTTATATATGAGACACACGTCTTGTTTCAGGGATCTGTATGTGTTGGGGTGATAGTTGTGTTTGTGGCGAGGGAAGTTATGTGTTATAGGTAGGGTGACCAGATTTACAAAAGTAAAAACCGGGATATTACAAAAAATATTTATAAAACAAATGACATAATCAACTGCGCTTTATGTGTCCTTTATGTCTCTCCGCCCCTCACACACAGCCTATTCTCTCCTCCCACCATTCTCATCCCCCCTCCCATCTCCTTTACCGTTCCCCCTCCCATCCCTCCATTCTCGTTCCACCCTACCCATGCTGTCTCTCTCCTCATTATCTGTGTGTCTCTCTCCCATCCATTCTCTGTGTGTCTCTCTTTTCCCAATTCTCTGTGTGTCGCACTCCCCCCCATTCTCTGTGTCTCTCTCTCCCCCATTCTTTGTGTCGCTCTCTCTGCCCATTCTGTGTCTTTCTCTACCCATGCTGTGTGTCTCTCTCTCCCATCATGCTGTGTGTGTCTCCCTTCCATTGATTTTTGTGTCTCTCTCCCCCCCATGCTGTGTCTCTCTATATATCCCCATGCTTTCTCTCTCTCCCCCATGCTGTTTGTGTGTCTCTCCCCAATCTCTCTCTCTCTCACTCACACACTCACTCTATCTCTCTCCATGCTGTGTGTGTCTCTCTCCCTGTGTTGTGTCTCTCTCCCCATGCGGTATCTCTCTCCCTAAGCTGTGTCTCTCTTCTCTTCCCATTCTGTGTGTCTCTCTCCCCCCATGCTGTATGTGTCTCTCCCCATGCTGTATGTGTCTCTCTTTCCCCACGACTTGTGTGTCTCTCTTTCCCCATGCCTTGTGTATCTCTCTCTCCCGATGATGTGTGTGTCTCTCTCTCCCCATGCTGTTTGTGTCTCTCTCTCTCCCAACGCGTTATGTGTCTCTCCCCATGCTGTGTGTCTCTCTCTCCCCATGCTGTGTGTGTCTCTCTCTCTCTACACATGCTGTGTGTGTCTCTCTCTCCCCATGCTGTGTGTGTCTCTTTCTCTACCCATTATGTGTGTCTCTCTCTCCCCCCATGCTGTGTGTGTCTCTTTCCCCATGCTGTGTGTCTCTCTCCCCATGCTGTGTGTCTCTCTCTATCCCCATGCTGTGTGTGTCTCTTTCCCCATGATGTGTCTCTCTCCCCATGCTGTGTCTCTCTCTCACCCTATGTGTTGTCTTTCCCCATGCTGTGTGTTTCTCTCTATCCCCATTCTGTGTTTCTGTCTCCCTATAGTGAGTGTGTGTGTCCCTACCTGTCACTCTGGAGCATGGGTGGGGGGAAAGAAGCCATATTGAGACCTGGCAGCAGACACCGGAAGTTCTCACTGCTGGGGCTCCACTGTCACTAACCCCACCCTCACCCTCTGCAGCTAACCCCAACCCTACCCTCTGCAGCAAACCCCATCCTCTGCAGGTTAGACCCCATCCAAATCCTGTGCAGCTAACCCCGCCCCCACCCTCTGCAGCTAACCCCGCCCCCACCCTCTGCAGCTAACCTCACCCTCTGCAGGTCAGACCCCATCCAAACCCTATGCAGCTAAACCCGCACCAACCCTCTGTAGCTAACCCGCCTCCATGCTCTGCAGCTAACCTCACCCTCTGCAGGTCAGACCCCATCCAAACCCTGTGCAGCTAAACCCGCACCAACCCTCTGTAGCTAACCCGCCTCCATGCTCTGCAGCTAACCCCACCTCCACCCTCTGCAGCTAACCCCACCCCCACCCTCTGCAGTTAACCCCACCCCCATACTCTTCAGCTAACCCTGCCCCCACTTTCTGCAGCTAACACCCCCTCACCCTCTGCAGCTAACACCGCACCAATCCTCTGCAGATAACCCCACCCCCACCCTCTGCAGTTAACTCCAACCATCTGCCGCTCAGACAGAGCTCTGCTCTCCTCCTGCTCTCCTCCCAGCATTCCCTTCTCTCTGCGGCCCCCCTGCTCTGATGGTCAAACCGGGACAGGCATTACAAAACTGGGACAGTCACAGCTAACCCGGGACATCTGGTCACCCTAGTTATAGGGCCTGTGTGTGTATTGGTTAATGTTAACATGCATTCTCTAAAATCTTTCACGGCCAAATGAGCAGTAACATACTTTATTGTTTTGCAATAAGTTGCAGTTCGCTCAAGCTCTTACAGATATGAATATAGACTTTACCTTACTCCAAACAATACCAAGTTAAACCTCTTTCTTGTAAGTTCCTATTGTATTTTGAGTTTGATATGAATTTGGGCTCCTCTTATTGAAATTATGTCTGGCGTATATATTTTTAATTTTTAATCCTACAACTCACATGGAAACACTTAAAGACTTGGACTGAAAAACTTTAGCTGTTCATAAAATCTGTAGAAAACAGAGAGCTCAGTTGCAATCTTGTATTAATACAGCTATCTCTGCAGTGCTACTGGTTCTACAAGCTGCTTTGTATATTATACTTTTCTTTTTAAATCAATCAATAATATACATTCTAAAACACAAGTCAGACAGCAGATGCTTTAATCAATTTATTTTAATATGTGTAATTAGACACATTAAAGGGGGGCTGATCTCTTAAGAAGTAATGTAAAGAAGCGAGTTAACAGAATGTTTAATCATTTAGGTCAAAACATTTGAGAAAGAATCACAGGAGATATTTTTCCAGCATCAGGATCCTCACTTCACCACCTCAGTGTCTCACTTGACATTAACTGCTCTTATCCCCCTGAGCTTCCCCACCCGGTCCTCAGTGACATCCACTGCTATGACCTCCGTGACCTCCACCGCTGCTACCTCCGCCACTGTGACCTCCGTGACCTCCACCACTGTGACCTCCGTAACCTCCACCGCTGCTACCTCCACCACTGTGACCTCCGTGACTTCCGCCACTTTGACACCCGTGACCTCCGCCACTGTGACCTCCGTGACCTCCGCCGCTGCTACCTCCGCCACTTTGACCTCCGTGACTTCCGCCACTTTGACACCCTTGGCCTCCGCCACTGTGACCTCCGTGACCTCCGCTGCTGCTACCTCCGCCACTTTGACCACCGTGACTTCCGCCACTTTGACACCCGTGGCCTCCGCCACTGTGACCTCCGTGACCTCCGCCGCTGCTACCACCGGCACTGTGACCTCCATGACCTCCGCCACTGTGACCTCCATGACCTCCGCTGCTGCTACCTCCGCCACTGTGTCCTCCGTGAATTCCGCCACTTTGACCTCCGTGACCTCCGCCGCTGTGACACCCATGACCTGCGCCACCTTGACCTCCATGACCTCCACCACTTGGACCTCCGTGACCTCCTCCGCTTTGACCTCCGTGACCTCCACCACTTTGACCTCCATGACCTCCCCCGCTCTTACCCCCGCAAGCGTCAGCTGAATCTAATGAAAAATAGAAGTAGAATTGTAAGGGAAATCTGAGATGCATTAATTACTTCTTAATGTAGGAAATGTCAGACAAAAATCATACAAAGGAAGCTTTGAGGGATTTTTAGTAATTATGCACTAAAAGGAGGGAAACAGGGAACAGCAGATACAACATTGCCCTCTGATAAACTGCAAATGTTTGTAATCCAAAAGACAGCTGTAGGTTATCCTACAGATCTATCAGTTCTTATTAATTCAAAGTCAGTTCTTATTCTAAACCCTCAAATCTTTCAGACCTCAATGGAAGTTGACATTAATGGAACATATTTTCCATGTATCTCGATCTTAACAGTATGATAATAGTCTAGGCCAATCTTTCTACAGATCTTACTCTGATAAAGCAAAGTGGCAAACAGTCCAGCAAATGGGCATCGAAATCAAGACTTTGGTTTAAATAAATTTTGTGTTTTGTTTCTGGTAAGGAAAAAAAATATTTCGGGGATTTATATTTTCACCAAATTATGAACAGAACTCAAAAAATCAGGGAATGAAATTATGCTTAAAATAATTATACAATTAAAAAATAATAATTCAGAAACTGAAATAATTTAACTGAAAAACGAAATATTTAGAAATGGCAAGAAACACCCTTAGTTCTTAACTCCACTCATAACCCCACAGTGGAGATGGCTCTTGGTCTGGTGTTCTGGGTTTGGTTCTAAATCATTTTTGGGTTTTGGTTTGCAAAATTTGAAGGGATATTATTTTATTTTTCCATTTGGCTTTGCAATGTAAATTTCTGATAGTTTATGATTTCACACACATGGTTTTGCCCATCTCTTCTCTGGATTGCTTCAAAATATATTTTTCTCACAATATTACAACAATAAATATCTCTACTGAGTCTAAGATTATGGGTGCTCTTTATAAGCATTGATTTAGGAATAAGTTATGTATTATACATTTTTCTTTAAGGATTAAAACTCAGGCTTGAATGTTCCTGTTATCTCTGAGAGTTGGGATGAATAAATAGAATGTTGTATTTTAATGTTGCATACACTTTGTATTTTGCAGAGAAGAGCAAAGATGGCAATCGAACATATATATGTGTGTGTGTGTGTGCATTGTTCCACAATGTTTCTTATAAATACAAAACTATAACCTGAAGCCATTTTGAAAAAAAAATGCAAAACCTTCTCCTAAAATTACAGATTAGGATTAGGCAGTGATGTGAGGGAGCTTGCTGGTTTAAATGATTAGCGTGCCCCTCTAATCAACTTTAAAATCCATAACAAGCATCATCATTGTCTCTACAGTCATTCTTTCCTTTCCATTGTATTCTATAGTTTAAAATTACTGTTGTTCCCCCATATTAATAAAATAATTGTATTTAATAATTATTTTAGGATTTATTGGGGGTACTGTAAAGATTTTAAAAAAAAACACAAACAGTGTAACTGTGCATATTGCTGCACAATGAATTACAGGCCCATCCGTAAACAATGATCTTCTGCAGAAATGTTACTTTATACTATACTTTTCCTTTCCTTTTATACTTTATACTATATTCATTTCCCCCCCAAAAATCTTTCTATGATGATAAATATGGAACTGTTTATTTGGCCTTTTGCATGTATAATAAAGGCACCAACTAGTAAATTCCATGTAATCCTATTCGCTATCATAAAGAACTACTTACGGTCAGAATCTTTGCATCCACCACCCTTTGATCCAGGCATGATTGTTCTTTTAGTTATAATCTGCTGAAGGGATGGAAGTCTAGGATGGTACAGGTCTACCAGCAATGCCTGATGGTGCTGCTTTTATACACAAAGTGAAGCATTCAATTATTCAAAAGTACTTTCCAGGACCAATGGGAACCCTGTACCAATCACTGTTGTGAGCCATTTCCAGGATAATATGGGCATTATTAACAGGCTGGGATACTTTGGAGATGTTGCTATACGTGAGCTTATAAGGCCACATAATTGCCTTCTTCAAATCTTCTAATTGGAATTGATTTGCAATGCTTTGCCTGGCAGCCAGGGGGTGATCTGGCCTTTTAGCATGAGTTACAGTACCTGGATTACCTGCACATTTTTATTTACAAATCGATTAAAAAAAAATATATATATTTTTTATAAATAAAGCTAAATTAATCTTGTCTCGTTTAAAAAACAAACATCTGCTTGTAGCTCATTCCTTTGTTTGAATGGAATATGCAACAGCAGTGATGCAGTGATGAATAAATATGGAAATAACCCTGAAATCTTTCATCACTGCAAAAAACATGCAGCATTTTTTTTCTATAGTATTTTTCTGAATACACAGAAGATTACACCTCCTTTAATCAAAGAAACCTGCCCACAACCTCTCCCTTGTAATATTTAGCTGGATTGGTTTTTAGTTGTTGCAAACCCAAATGAATCTAATAATATGACTGGCTCATAGTTTGTACTGTATAATAACCTTTAGCTACTAACTGGGCAGATGAAACGGGTTTGAATGTATGACTGTTTTTGAGAAGAATAAATAGAGCAATACAGTCTATCACATACTGGGTACCAAAGTATTAAGCAGGCGCTGCTTTAGGGGCTCCATTATTGGGCTTGTGCCTCCTTTATTCTACGTGATATAAAACAAGGAACATCTTGGGGGACGGTTACTTAGAAGGTGCTTAGCTTTAGCCCCTACATGCTAAGGCAGGTTCTGTAGTAACTACTGTAGGAAAATGTCCAATGCTGATACAACATTTACACGTAGACTAGCAAATTCCATCTTACTTGTATTTGTTGACATATAATGAATGTAGGGAGAGCACAAGACTTACAGCTCAACCCTGTGATAGCGTGATCTGCTACAACGCGGTCTGGGTGTGGCTCCCGGTTAAAAATATTATTTTTTTTACTGGGGGGAAAACTTACAGGATTTTCTGATAGGAATGTCCAGCTTCACAAACACAAACACACACACACACACACACACACACACACACACACACACACACACACACACACACACACACACACACACACACACACACACACACACACACACACACACACACACACATATATATATAGCGATGACCTGTGTCGGATCCCCACCACCCTGTTCCGGGTAAGTCTGCGTGGGGGTGCCGCGGGTCCCCTGATCGCGGCCATTGTTTCCCTGCGAACCCAGTTATAACACGGTGGTATCGGGTGGACCCCGAGCACCATGGTATAATGGGGTTCAGCTGTATTATTAAATAAGTGGTATTGTGAACGTTAGTAAATCAAACAGCATATATGTAGATATGTATATGTGTGTTTGTGCCTAATCGCACCCAGAGATAACATTCTAGAGAAACTGTGAGGTAACGTCTGTTGTGGTAGATGTATCATATGCAAATATATGTCACGAGACAAGGTTGTGTATTATAAAATGACTGGAAAAGAATATAAAATACTTCACTATTTAAATTGCCTTACCAATTTCGTGCTCTATATCAGGGGTGTGCAAACCTGGGGGTGTGCCACCTAAGGGGGGGTGCGAGATCCTTTGGGGGGGCGGTGCAGGGTTTACAGAGGCCCGGTGCGCTTCTTGAAGGCATTTACATGAAATGCCTGGGAAGCGGTGAATGCCTCTGCAACTCTCTCTTACCTTGGTTCAGACGTAGCGGTCATGTGACATCGCGTTGCCATGGCAACACGATGTCATGATGCCAGAACGTCCGAGCCACGGTAAGGAGGGGGGTGCAAGGAGCGGGGGCACGAGAAGAGGGGTACAGCCAGCAGGGGGTGCAGGGGAAATTATAGCGCTCCCCTGGTCTATATCATTGATTGCCCCTGTAAACTGTATTATATCGGCAAACCATTCGATCTTTAAAAGTCAGAATTGGAGAACACATTAATGGAATTAAAAATGCCAAACGCCTTTCAGATAATTGCAAAAAGATTCATAATCTAGCTCAGCATTTCTTGGACCACCATGATGGTAAACTTAAATGACTTTATTTTAGGGGGTTTGAAGTGATCCCAAGAGATCCCAGAAAGGGTGACAGGGAACCCGACTTCTCCATAGGGAGCCATTTTGGATATATACTATCCCGGCTAGCTGTATTCTAAAGCTTGCCGGGTGTATTGCAGGCTAACCGCGGGTCTTCTCTCCGTTTAAAACGGAGTTTCCCACGCGGCGGCCGCTTCAATAGATAAGCTTACTATTGAAAGCGCCCGAGGCGCGGGAAAACCGTCAGAAAACGGCCAAAGATAACCGCGCGCCGCCCGCAGCTGCTTTTAAACTGCGGCGGCAGCCGCATTAGTTTTAAGCTGGCCGAGACTGTACGCTTCGGAGTAAAACACCATCACGACTGAATGAATTGATATAGTTACACCGTTCCTAAAGTTGTCTAATTGGTCCCAAATTTTGAGAGTAATTGAAGTATGATATCACAATGGTCCATATACCTTCACCCCCCTGGTATATCCTATTCCCCTTTTCCCTGTTCGTCCCCCTTCCTTTTCCCCTGCCTCTTTCTGAGGATGAGGGTACTCTATGTGATATATTGGATTTTTGGATCATATATTTTTTGTATATTCAATATTTCAACATGGATTATTTCTACCTGTACCGTGTATATTATAATATATGGTTGAAATATCTGCATATTAAATGTTATATCCATATGATGAAATGTTGAGGGACTATTAGTTCCCAGACCATTCAAGATCATGAATTTCTGGTCCCTGATCCTCTGGTCATGTGTGTTTTGAGATTATTGGTATGAACTCAGTTCTCGGTTATATAATCTAAATTTACTATATGTTTCCATATATAGTCCAATAAATTTTGATGATGATCTATACATTTTCCATCCATATATCGTGATTGTTTAGTTAGGAATTTATTCTATAACTCTTTATCTACACCACATGAAATCACTGACTAAGTATACTAATTGCATTTTTGCCAAACGAATGAATTGATTAATATTAGGGTTTCATTTGGTCTATTGATTGCCATGTGTTGATTTAGTGACAGATATATTTTATGTATTGAGGTTATCTATCTTAATGATGAATTTTAGAACATCATAGAACACTAGGGCCCTTAGGTCCTTAGTCTTCTTGTTATATGTGTTTTCATTATAATAGTGGTTCAAGGTTAATAATCGAGTCATATACAATTTTTTGCAAATTACACCTCTGAGGAAGAAAGCAGAGAGCCTTTCGAAGCGCGTAGGGTGGCGTTTTAGCACTCTACACTTTGGAGATTGTATCCCCACGCTCAGTTCCATCTGCGCTTGCAGCAGACCAGCCAGCCCGCTGACACCGACGGCGTGCTGCATCAGCTGCTGCTGCTGAATCTGCGTTTGCTGCTAACTGGTTTTCCTGCTGATGTCGACGGCGTATTGAATCAGCTGTTGCTGTTCATCACCTCCTGGGCGTCTTCCCAAGTGAGTCGCGGAAGGCACCGTACCAAGATCTCCACACTTACGGTCCCAGAGACGCCAGCCAGCAGAGAGCAGCTTTACAAACGAGAGGGGATACTCTCAAAATTATCCACCGCCTACTTACTCATTCCATCTGGTGAGTAGGCATTGCTACTATCTCCATCGGCGGTGCAGAGTGCTTCTATTTTTATCGCATTATTTGTTTATTAAATGTCCGTGTGTAATATATATTATTTATAATTGTTATTAAATGTTTTAATATTGAGATTTCACCAATTTATTTTTCAGCTGTTACATGTTGTTAAGTGTTGTCCGCTTATAGTCACAGTATTACGCTATGTGTTGTGCTTTTTCTTTTCTTTAAGCACAACGTGAGGAGTTTCGTGTCTACAGCCAACAGGCTTGGTTTTCTTATATCCTTTTGCAGTATATATCTTAATTGGCGCCAGTAGATACTTTCCCTTTCCATACTATAGTTCTGACCAGGGGGTCAGTTTTTTGTATCTTGGGCAGCCCCTTATGCATGTTTGGTCATTTATACATAAGGTAATATATACTCTGTCATACTATTGTGGGTAGCGCTGCCTGTTTTGTTGTTTTTATGATTCTGGTATGTCATTTATATAATAACTGTATTGTATGTAGTTCAACAATTAATGATACCATCTAAGAAGATACATTTTTACATAATTCCATGGTGGTTATAAATAAATTGTATATGATTAACTGGTTATGGAATTTTGCTATATCCATCTGGTCAACAAGATATTTTTAGAGTTACTGTATATACTTTAATAAATGTATAGGTTATTTTGTCTGTTTACATTTTTGTTCTGGTTTTGTATGTATTTTTTAGTCATTTTTAGTATTTTTTAGTATGTAATTGGAAGGTTATTTGCCCTATTGGTTTAGGCTCTACAGGAGGGATTATTTGGGTATAAATACATCAGCAACTAGAGCTAGAGACCCACCCCCTGCTGAAGTGTCAAATGACACAAAACGTGTTGAGATACTGAGGTCATCATGTTCTTCTAACGTTGGACGCTGTGAGGACAGACGTCTGAGGTCATCCTCAACCCATGAGGACACAACAACCGACCCATAACGATCCTCCACAATCTCTTTTGGGACCTTTCCCCCCCCACCCTCCCCACTGTGTGGTGATAATCAACATATCTACAGAGGGATCAAGGTCCGGTTACCGTCTGGGTCCTGGTGTGGGGAGGATTGAAACGTATATTGCTATTTAAATTTTACAATTGTTTATTTTTTATATAAAGTATTCATTTATTTGACTGATTATGTCCTCTTACTGTATGCACTTTCTGTTTGTGTTTTGTTGTATTATTCAATAAGAAGGAAAAAACCTGGGCACTGCGGATTTCTGCTTAGAAAATGTATTGTGAGCCAAAAAGTATGACGTTTCGGCCTCAAGGGCCTTTCTCAAATGCAAATGGCATAATAGACAAACAACATTAAAAGACTTCTTAAATAGACCCCATCACATATGTTCATAATTGTCACTGATTAACATCCATCTCCGATTGTCCGTCGCTTCTAGTGATGCCTGGGCTGTTCTTTCCTCTCATTCGTTGTATCATCCCTTCCATCAGATCTCACGATATCTGTGACATCATCACAGGGCGTCTTCCAACCTCCTGGTGCTATGACGCGGATTATGTTATCGCGTTTCTTGTCCGACATCGTTCCGCCTCCTGGGGGCTCCTTTTTGCCCTTCCTCTGATGCACACACTTCCTTCAGTCCCTCCAGATGTGGGGTGGAGCTAATGATCCCTTTCATGCTCCGTGGTGTGTCCTCAGCAATGGGTCCTCCCCTTCAGTCATCATCACTCCTCCTTAGTGTCTCTTTGTGAGGCAATCCCCTGCCTTCTCCATGATTTGTATCCTCAAAGATCGAAGTCTCCATTGTGTACCTCCTATACAGGGTATTTAGTGAATAAAGAGGGGTTTTAGAGAAACATCCATTTTGCCCTTTGCATACTAGGGAGGACTCAGTGTACAATATTCAAACCCTGAACAAATTAAAATCTGCATTTTCATTAAAGATGCTTAGCATTTATTTAAAATAAAAAAAAACTCCATAAGTGTAAAAAATATATAATATATCCCATATGAGCAGACATACAAACCAAAACATCAATCTAAGACTTCCAGCAGCAGCAGCAGCAGCAGGTACCAGGTCACCTCTCAGTGGGGAAGCAACCTAGGGATAGATTATCATTGAGTCCTCTTGGAAAAACCGTATTTAACGTAAATTTCCAGAAGGCTTCACGTTAAAATAACAGGGTATCTCTATCCATCCCTGACAAGCTATTTTTTACTTGTTCGATACCCATTATTTTAAGTGAGGTTACGGAATGCCTGAATTCCCTACAGTGTCTAATCAATTCAGTTTCTTCAATTGTGTTATTGATCTTGCTTTTATGCTCTATATATCTTGTTTTCAGCATGCGTTTCGTCTTACCTATATAGCTCAGACCGCAGGGGAAAAGTTTGTCTATTATGCCATTTGCATTTGAAGCAGTAGTTTGATCTACGAAACATGTTGGATGTATTAATGCCATAATTTTGCCTATATTCATCCTTTGGATCTGTATCACCATCAGCTTATATTGGCTGCTACCGTGCTAACTGAGCGATTTCTGCGCCGGTAAGAGACTGTTAAGGACTCTCCTTCTTCCTCCCTATTGATTCCTCCATTGCCACGAGAACTGTGACGTCACTCCGCTACACCACGTGACGGAGCGGCATCGTGGCACGCTGTGTAAGCCCCTGCAGTTGCGGAAGTGTTTGCAGAGCAATTCCAACAGCTCTGGACTGCCCTAAGATCATAGCAGCTGGGAAAAGCAGCGAATCTACACAGGAGAGACGGGGACTGTAGGGGAATTTCCCTGGAGGCAGTTTATTTGGGCTCCTCTTATTGAAATTATGTCTGGCGTATATATTTTTAATTTTTATTCCTACAACTCACATGGAAACACTTAAAGACTTGGACTGAAAAACTTTAGCTGTTCATAAAATCTGTAGAAAACAGAGAGCTCAGTTGCAATCTTGTATTAATACAGCTATCTCTGCAGTGCTACTGGTTCTACAAGCTGCTTTGTATATTATACTTTTCTTTTTAAATCAATCAATAATATACATTCTAAAACACAAGTCAGACAGCAGATGCTTTAATCAATTTATTTTAATATGTGTAATTAGACACATTAAAGGGGGCTGATCTCTTAAGAAGTAATGTAAAGAAGCGAGTTAACAGAATGTTTAATCATTTAGGTCAAAACATTTGAGAATGAATCACAGGAGATATTTTTCCAGCATCAGGATCCTCACTTCTTGACTCCACCTCAGTGTCTCACTTGACATTAACTGCTCTTATCCCCCTGAGCTTCCACACCCGGTCCTCAGTGGCATCCACTGCTATGACCTCCGTGACCTCCACCGCTGCTACCTCCGCCACTGTGACCTCCACCACTGTGACCTCCGTGACCTCCACCGCTGCTACCTCCACCACTGTGACCTCCGTGACTTCCGCCACTTTGACACCCGTGACCTCCGCCACTGTGACCTCCGTGACCTCCGCCGCTGCTACCTCCGCCACTTTGACCTCCGTGACTTCCGCCACTTTGACACCCGTGGCCTCCGCCACTGTGACCTCCGTGACCTCCGCTGCTGCTGCTACCTCCGCCACTTTGACCTCCGTGACTTCCGCCACTTTGACACCCGTGGCCTCCGCCACTGTGACCTCCGTGACCTCCGCCGCTGCTACCACCGGCACTGTGACCTCCATGACCTCCGCCACTGTAACCTCCATGACCTCCGCTGCTGCTACCTCCGCCACTGTGTCCTCCGTGAATTCCGCCACTTTGACCTCCGTGACCTCCGCCGCTGTGACACCCATGACCTGCGCCACCTTGACCTCCATGACCTCCACCACTTGGACCTCCGTGACCTCCTCCGCTTTGACCTCCGTGACCTCCACCACTTTGACCTCCATGACCTCCCCCGCTCTTACCCCCGCAAGCGTCAGCTGAATCTAATGAAAAATAGAAGTAGAATTGTAAGGGAAATCTGAGATGCATTAATTACTTCTTAATGTAGGAAATGTCAGACAAAAATCATACAAAGGAAGCTTTGAGGGATTTTTAGTAATTATGCACTAAAAGGAGGGAAACAGGGAACAGCAGATACAACATTGCCCTCTGATAAACTGCAAATGTTTGTAATCCAAAAGACAGCTGTAGGTTATCCTACAGATCTATCAGTTCTTATGAATTCAAAGTCAGTTCTTATTCTAAACCCTCAAATCTTTCAGACCTCAATGGAAGTTGACATTAATGGAGCATATTTTCCATGTATCTCGATCTTAACAGTATGATAATAGTCTAGGCCAATCTTTCTACAGATCTTACTCTGATAAAGCAAAGTGGCAAACAGTCCAGCAAATGGGCATCGAAATCAAGACTTTGGTTTAAATAAAATTTGTGTTTTGTTTCTGGTAAGGAAAAAAAATATTTCGGGGATTTATATTTTCACCAAATTATGAACAGAACTCAAAAAATCAGGGAATGAAATTATGCTTAAAATAATTATACAATTAAAAAATAATAATTCAGAAACTGAAATAATTTAACTGAAAAACTAAATATTTAGAAATGGCAAGAAACACCCTTAGTTCTTAACTCCACTCATAACCCCACAGTGGAGATGGCTCTTGGTCTGGTGTTCTGGGTTTGGTTCTAAATCATTTTTGGGTTTTGGTTTGCAAAATTTGAAGGGATATTATTTTATTTTTCCATTTGGCTTTGCAATGTAAATTTCTGATAGTTTATGATTTCACACACATGGTTTGCCCATCTCTTCTCTGGATTGCTTCAAAATATATTTTTCTCACAATATTACAACAATAAATATCTCTACTGAGTCTAAGATTATGGGTGCTCTTTATAAGCATTGATTTAGGAATAAATTATGTATTATACATTTTTCTTTAAGGATTAAAACTCAGGCTTTAATGTTCCTGTTATCTCTGAGAGTTGGGATGAATAAATAGAATGTTGTATTTTAATGTTGCATACACTTTGTATTTTGCAGAGGAGAGCAAAGATGGCAATCGAACATATATATATATATATGTGTGTGTGTGCATTGTTTCCACAATGTTTCTTATAAATACAAAACTATAACCTTAAGCCATTTTGAAAAAAAATGCAAAACCTTCTTCTAAAATTACAGATTAGGATTAGGCAGTGATGTGAGGGAGATTGCTGGTTTAAATGATTAGCGTGCCCCTCTAATCAACTTTAAAATCCATTACAAGCATCATCATTGTCTCTACAGTCATTCTTTCCTTTCCATTGTATTCTATAGTTTAAAATTACTGTTGTTCCCCCATATTAATAAAATAATTGTATTTAATAATTATTTTAGGATTTATTGGGGGTACTGTAAAGATTTAAAAAAGAACACAAACAGTGTAACTGTGCATATTGCTGCACAATGAATTACAGGCCCATCCGTAAACAATGATCTTCTGCAGAAATGTTACTTTATACTATACTTTTCCTTTCCTTTTATACTTTATACTATATCCATTTCCCTCAAAAAAATCTTTCTATGATGATAAATATGGAACTGTTTATTTGGCCTTTTGCATGTATAATAAAGGCACCAACTAGTAAATTCCATGTAATCCTATTCGCTATCATAAAGAACTACTTACGGTCAGAATCTTTGCATCCACCACCCTTTGATCCAGGCATGATTGTTCTTTTAGTTATAATCTGCTGAAGGGATGGAAGTCTAGGATGGTACAGGTCTACCAGCAATGCCTGATGGTGCTGCTTTTATACACAAAGTGAAGCATTCAATTATTCAAAAGTACTTTCCAGGACCAATGGGAACCCTGTACCAATCACTGTTGTGTGTCATTTCCAAGATAATATGGGCATTATTAGCAGGCTGGGATACTTTGGAGATGTTGCTATACATGAGCTTATAAGGCCACATAATTGCCTTCTTCAAATCTTCTAATTGGAATTGATTTGCAATGCTTTGCCTGGCAGCCAGGGGGTGATCTGGCCTTTTAGCATGAGTTACCTGGATTACCTGCACATTTTTATTTACAAATCGATTAAAAAAAATATATTTTTTTTTTATAAATAAAGCTAAATTAATCTTGTCTCGTTTAAAAAACAAACATCTGCTTGTAGCTCATTCCTTTGTTTGAATGGAATATGCAACAGCAGTGATGCAGTGATGAATAAATATGGAAATAACCCTGAAATCTTTCATCACTGCAAAAAACATGCAGCATTTTTTTTCTATAGTATTTTTCTGAATACACAGAAGATTACACCTCCTTTAATCAAAGAAACCTGCCCACAACCTCTCCCTTGTAATGTTTAGCTGGATTGGTTTTTAGTTGTTGCAAACCCAAATGAATCTAATAATATGACTGGCTCATAGTTTGTACTGTATAATAACCTTTAGCTACTAACTGGGCAGATGAAACGGGTTTGAATGTATGACTGTTTTTGAGAAGAATAAATAGAGCAATACAGTCTATCACATACTGGGTACCAAAGTATTAAGCAGGCGCTGCTTTAGGGGCTCCATTAATGGGCTTGTGCCTCCTTTATTCTACGTGATATAAAACAAGGAACATCTTGGGGGACGGTTACTTAGAAGGTGCTTAGCTTTAGCCCCTACATGCTAAGGCAGGTTCTGTAGTAACTACTGTAGGAAAATGCCCAATGCTGATACAACATTTACACGTAGACTAGCAAATTCCATCTTACTTGTATTTGTTGACATATAATGAATGTAGGGAGAGCACAAGACTTACAGCTCAACCCTGTTATAGCGTGATCTGCTACAACGTGGTCTGGGTGTGGCTCCCGGTTAAAAATATTATTTTTTGTAGTGGGGGGCAAACGTACAGGATTTTCTGATAGGAATGTCCGGCTTCACAAACACAAACACAAACACAAACACAAACACACACACACACACACACACACACACACACACACACACACACACACACACACACACACACACACACACACACACACACACACACACACACATATATATATAGCGATGACCTGTGTCGGATCTCCACCACCCTGTTCCGGGTATGTCTGCATGGGGGTGCCACGGATCCCCTGATCGCTGCCATTTTTTTCCTGCGAACCAGTTATAACACGGTGGTATCGGGTGGACCCCGAGCACCATGGTATAATGGGGTTCAGCTGTATTATTAAATAAGTGGTATTGTGAACGTTAGTAAATCAAACAGCATATATGTAGATATGTATATGTGTGTTTGTGCCTAATCGCATAAAGAGATAACTTTCTAGAGAAACTGTGAGGTAACTTCTGTTGTGGTAGATGTATCATATGCAAATATATGTCACGAGACAAGGTTGTGTATTATAAAATGACTGGTAAAGAATATAAAATACTTCACTATATAAATTGCCTTACCAATTTCGTGCTCTATATCATGGGTGTGCAAACCTGGGGGTGTGCCTCCTAAGGGGGGGTGCGAGATCCTTTGGGGGGGCGGTGCAGGGTTTACAGAGGCCCGGTGCGCTTCTTGAAGGCATTTACATTAAATGCCGGGGAAGCGGTGAATGCCTCTGCAACTCTCTCCTACCTTGGTTCAGACGTAGCGGTCATGTGACATCGCGTTGCCATGGCAACACGATGTCATGATGCCAGAACGTCCGAGCCACGGTAAGGAGGGGGGTGCAAGGAGCGGGGGCACGAGAAGAGGGGTACAGCCAGCAGGGGGTGCAAGGGAAAAGATAGCGCTCCCCTGGTTTATATCATTGATTGCCCCTGTAAACTGTATTATATCGGCAAACCACTCGATCTTTAAAAGTCAGAATTGGAGAACACATTAATGGAATTAAAAATGCCAAACGCCTTTCAGATAATTGCCAAAAGATTCATAATCTAGCTCAGCATTTCTTGGACCACCATGATGGTAAACTTGAATGTCTATATTTTAGGGGGTTTGAAGTGATCCCAAGAGATCCCAGAAAGGGTGACAGGGAACCACGACTTCTCCAAAGGGAGCCATTTTGGATATATACTGTCCCGGCCAGCTTTATTCTAAAGCTTGCCGGGTGTATTGCAGGCTAACCGCGGGTCTTCTCTCCGTTTAAAACGGAGTTTCCCACGCGGCGCCGCTTCAATAGATAAGCGCTAATGTCGCTTACTATTGAAAGCGCCCGAGGCGCGGGAAAACCGTATGAAAACGGCCGAAGATAACCGCGCGCCGCCCGCAGCTGTTTTTAAACTGCAGCGGCAGCCGCATTAGTTTTAAGCTGGCCGAGACTGTACGCTTCGGAGTAAAACACCATCACGACTGAATGAATTGATATAGTTGACACCGTTCCTAAAGTTGTCTAATTGGTCCCAAATTTTGAGAGTAATTGAAGATGATATCACAATGGTCCATATACCCTTCACCCCCCTGGTATATCCTATTCCCCTTTTCCCTGTTCGTCCCCCTTCCTTTTCCCCCTGCCTCTTTCTGAGGATGAGGGGACTCTATGTGATATATTGGATTTTTGGATCATATATTTTTTGTATATTAAATATTTCAACATGGATTATTTCTACCTGTACCGTATATACAGTATTATAATATATGGTTGAAATATCTGCATATTAAATGTTATATCCATATGATGAAATGTTGAGGGACTATTAGTTCCCAGACCATTCAAGATCATGAATTTCTGGTCCCTGATCCTCTGGTCATGTGTGTTTTGAGATTATTGGTATGAA
This sequence comes from Ascaphus truei, assembly GCF_040206685.1. Taxonomy (NCBI): domain Eukaryota; kingdom Metazoa; phylum Chordata; class Amphibia; order Anura; family Ascaphidae; genus Ascaphus; species Ascaphus truei. Next base: position 10,806,663 of record NC_134490.1, on the reverse strand, counting down.
CTCAGTTCTCGGTTATATAATCTAAATTTACTATATGTTTCCATATATAGTCCAATAAATTTTGATGATGATCTATACATTTTCCATCTATATATCGTGATTGTTTAGTTAGGAATTTATTCTATAACTCTTTATCTACACCACATGAAATCACTGACTAAGTATACTAATTGCATTTTTGCCAAACGAATGAATTGATTAATATTAGGGTTTCATTTGGTCTATTGATTGCCATGTGTTGATTTAGTGACAGATATATTTTATGTATTGAGGTTATCTTAATGATGAATTTTAGAACATCATAGAACACTAGGGCCCTTAGGTCCTTAGTCTTCTTGTTATATGTGTTTTCATTATAATAGTGGTTCAAGGTTAATAATCGTGTCATATACAATTTTTTGCAAATTACACCTTTATGATTCTGGTATGTCATTTATATAATAACTGTATTGTATGTAGTTCAACAATTAATGATACCATCTAAGAAGATACATTTTTACATAATTCCATGGTGGTTATAAATAAATTGTATATGATTAACTGGTTATGGAATTTTGCTATATCCATCTGGTCAACAAGATATTTTTAGAGTTACTGTATATACTTTGATAAATGTATAGGTTATTTTGTCTGTTTACATTTTTGTTCTGGTTTTGTATGTATTTTTTAGTCATTTTTAGTATTTTTTAGTATGTAATTGGAAGGTTATTTGCCATATTGGTTTAGGCTCTACAGGAGGGATTATTTGGGTATAAATACATCAGCAACTAGAGCTAGAGACCCACCCCCTGCTGAAGTGTCAAATGACACAAAACGTGTTGAGATACTGAGGTCATCATGTTCTTCTAACGTTGGACGCTGTGAGGACAGACGTCTGAGGTCATCCTCAACCCATGAGGACACAACAACCGACCCATAACGATCCTCCACAATCTCTTTTGGGACCTTTCCCCCCCCACCCTCCCCACTGTGTGGTGATAATCAACATATCTACCGAGGGATCAAGGTCCGGTTACCATCTGGGTCCTGATGTGGGGAGGATTGAAACGTATATTGCTATTTAAATTTTACAATTGTTTATTTTTTATATAAAGTATTCATTTATTTGACTGATTATGTCCTCTTACTGTATGCACTTTCTGTTTGTGTTTTGTTGTATTATTCAATAAGAAGGAAAAAACCTGGGCACTGCGGATTTCTGCTTAGAAAATGTATTGTGAGACAAAAAGTATGACGTTTCGGCCTCAAGGGCCTTTCTCAAATGCAAATGGCATAATAGACAAACAACATTAAAAGACTTCTTAAATAGACCCCATCACATATGTTCATAATTGTCACTGATTAACATCCATCTCCGATTGTCCGTCGCTTCTAGTGATGCCTGGGCTGTTCTTTCCTCTCATTCGTTGTATCATCCCTTCCATCAGATCTCGCGATATCTGTGACGTCATCACAGGGCGTCTTCCAACCTCCTGGTGCTATGACGCGGATTATGTTATCGCGTTTCTTGTCCGACATCGTTCCGCCTCCTGGGGGCTCCTTTTTGCCCTTCCTCTGATGCACACACTTCCTTCAGTCCCTCCAGATGTGGGGTGGAGCTAATGATCCCTTTCATGCTCCGTGGTGTGTCCTCAGCAATGGGTCCTCCCCTTCAGTCATCATCACTCCTCCTTAGTGTCTCTTTGTGAGGCAATCCCCTGCCTTCTCCATGATTTGTATCCTCAAAGATCGAAGTCTCCATTGTGTACCTCCTATACAGGGTATTTAGTGAATAAAGAGGGGTTTTAGAGAAACATCCATTTTGCCCTTTGCATACTAGGGAGGACTCAGTGTACAATATTCAAACCCTGAACAAATTAAAATCTGCATTTTCATTAAAGATGCTTAGCATTTATTTAAAATAAAAAAAAACTCCATAAGTGTAAAAAATATATAATATATCCCATATGAGCAGACATACAAACAAAACAAAACGGGTAAGTCTGCGTGGGGGTGCCGCGGGTCCCCTGATCGCAGCCATTTTTTTCCCTGCAAACCCAGTTATAACACGGTGGTATCGGGTGGACCCCGAGCACCATGGTATAATGGGGTTCAGCTGTATTATTAAATAAGTGGTATTGTGAACGTTAGTAAATCAAACAGCATATATGTAGATATGTATATATGTGTTTGTGCCTAATCGCATCCAGAGATAACTTTCTAGAGAAACTGTGAGGTAACTTCTGTTGTGGTAGATGTATCATATGCAAATATATGTCACGAGACAAGGTTGTGTATTATAAAATGACTGGTAAAGAATATAAAATACTTCACTATTTAAATTGCCTTACCAATTTCGTGCTCCATATCAGGTGTGTGCAAACCTGGGGGTGTGCCTCCTAAGGGGGGGTGCGAGATCCTTTGGGGGGGTGGCGCAGGGTTTACAGAGGCCCGGTGTGCTTCTTGAAGGCATTTACATTAAATGCCAGGGAAGCAGTGAATGCCTCTGCAACTCTCTCTTACCTTGGTTCAGACGTAGCGGTCATGTGACATCGCGTTGCCATGGCAACACGATGTCATGATGCCAGAACGTCCGAGCCACGGTAAGGAGGGGGGTGCAAGGAGCGGGGGCACGAGAAGAGGGGTACAGCCGGCAGGGGGTTCAGGGGAAAAGATAGCGCTCCCCTGGTCTATATCATTGATTGCCCCTGTAAACTGTATTATATCGGCAAACCATTCGATCTTTAAAAGTCAGAATTGGAGAACACATTAATGGAATTAAAAATGCCAAACGCCTTTCAGATAATTGCCAAAATATTCATAATCTAGCTCAGCATTTCTTGGACCACCATGATGGTAAACTTAAATGACTTTATTTTAGGGGGTTTGAAGTGATCCCAAGAGATCCCAGAAAGGGTGACAGGGAACCACGACTTCTCCAAAGTGAGCCATTTTGGATATATACTATCCCGGCTAGCTGTATTCTAAAGCTTGCCGGGTGTATTGCAGGCTAACCGCGGGTCTTCTCTCCGTTTAAAACGGAGTTTCCCACGCGGCGGCCGCTTCAATAGTTAAGCTTACTATTGAAAGCGCCCGAGGCGCGGGAAAACCGTATGAAAACGGCCGAAGATAACCGCGCGCCGCCCGCAGCTGTTTTTAAACTGCGGCAGCAGCCGCATTAGTTTTAAGCTGGCCGAGACTGTACGCTTCGGAGTAAAACACCATCACGACTGAATGAATTGATATAGTTACACCGTTCCTAAAGTTGTCTAATTGGTCCCAAATTTTGAGAGTAATTGAAGTATGATATCACAATGGTCCATATACCCTTCACCCCCCTGGTATATCCTATTCCCCTTTTCCCTGTTTGTCCCCTTCTCTTTTCCCCCTGCCTCTTTCTGAGGATGAGGGGACTCTATGTGATATATTGGATTTTTGGATCATATATTTTTTGTATATTAAATATTTCAACATGGATTATTTCTACCTGTACCGTATATACAGTATTATAATATATGGTTGAAATATCTGCATATTAAATGTTATATCCATATGATGAAATGTTGAGGGACTATTAGTTCCCAGACCATTCAAGATCATGAATTTCTGGTCCCTGATCCTCTGGTCATGTGTGTTTTGAGATTATTGGTATGAACTCAGTTCTCGGTTATATAATCTAAATTTACTATATGTTTCCATATATAGTCCAATAAATTTTGATGATGATCTATACATTTTCCATCTATATATCGTGATTGTTTAGTTAGGAATTTATTCTATAACTCTTTATCTACACCACATGAAATCACTGACTAAGTATACTAATTGCATTTTTGCCAAACGAATGAATTGATTAATATTAGGGTTTCATTTGGTCTATTGATTGCCATGTGTTGATTTAGTGACAGATATATTTTATGTATTGAGGTTATCTTAATGATGAATTTTAGAACATCATAGAACACTAGGGCCCTTAGGTCCTTAGTCTTCTTGTTATATGTGTTTTCATTATAATAGTGGTTCAAGGTTAATAATCGTGTCATATACAATTTTTTGCAAATTACACCTTTATGATTCTGGTATGTCATTTATATAATAACTGTATTGTATGTAGTTCAACAATTAATGATACCATCTAAGAAGATACATTTTTACATAATTCCATGGTGGTTATAAATAAATTGTATATGATTAACTGGTTATGGAATTTTGCTATATCCATCTGGTCAACAAGATATTTTTAGAGTTACTGTATATACTTTGATAAATGTATAGGTTATTTTGTCTGTTTACATTTTTGTTCTGGTTTTGTATGTATTTTTTAGTCATTTTTAGTATTTTTTAGTATGTAATTGGAAGGTTATTTGCCATATTGGTTTAGGCTCTACAGGAGGGATTATTTGGGTATAAATACATCAGCAACTAGAGCTAGAGACCCACCCCCTGCTGAAGTGTCAAATGACACAAAACGTGTTGAGATACTGAGGTCATCATGTTCTTCTAACGTTGGACGCTGTGAGGACAGACGTCTGAGGTCATCCTCAACCCATGAGGACACAACAACCGACCCATAACGATCCTCCACAATCTCTTTTGGGACCTTTCCCCCCCCACCCTCCCCACTGTGTGGTGATAATCAACATATCTACCGAGGGATCAAGGTCCGGTTACCATCTGGGTCCTGATGTGGGGAGGATTGAAACGTATATTGCTATTTAAATTTTACAATTGTTTATTTTTTATATAAAGTATTCATTTATTTGACTGATTATGTCCTCTTACTGTATGCACTTTCTGTTTGTGTTTTGTTGTATTATTCAATAAGAAGGAAAAAACCTGGGCACTGCGGATTTCTGCTTAGAAAATGTATTGTGAGACAAAAAGTATGACGTTTCGGCCTCAAGGGCCTTTCTCAAATGCAAATGGCATAATAGACAAACAACATTAAAAGACTTCTTAAATAGACCCCATCACATATGTTCATAATTGTCACTGATTAACATCCATCTCCGATTGTCCGTCGCTTCTAGTGATGCCTGGGCTGTTCTTTCCTCTCATTCGTTGTATCATCCCTTCCATCAGATCTCGCGATATCTGTGACGTCATCACAGGGCGTCTTCCAACCTCCTGGTGCTATGACGCGGATTATGTTATCGCGTTTCTTGTCCGACATCGTTCCGCCTCCTGGGGGCTCCTTTTTGCCCTTCCTCTGATGCACACACTTCCTTCAGTCCCTCCAGATGTGGGGTGGAGCTAATGATCCCTTTCATGCTCCGTGGTGTGTCCTCAGCAATGGGTCCTCCCCTTCAGTCATCATCACTCCTCCTTAGTGTCTCTTTGTGAGGCAATCCCCTGCCTTCTCCATGATTTGTATCCTCAAAGATCGAAGTCTCCATTGTGTACCTCCTATACAGGGTATTTAGTGAATAAAGAGGGGTTTTAGAGAAACATCCATTTTGCCCTTTGCATACTAGGGAGGACTCAGTGTACAATATTCAAACCCTGAACAAATTAAAATCTGCATTTTCATTAAAGATGCTTAGCATTTATTTAAAATCAAAAAAAACTCCATAAGTGTAAAAAATATATAATATATCCCATATGAGCAGACATACAAACCAAAACATCAATCTAAGACTTCCAGCAGCAGCAGCAGCAGCAGCAGGTACCAGGTCACCTCTCAGTGGGGAAGCAACCTAGGGATAGATTATCATTGAGTCCTCTTGGAAAAACCGTATTTAACGTAAATTTCCAGAAGGCTTCACGTTAAAATAACAGGGTATCCCTATCCATCCCTGACAAGCTATTTTTTACTTGTTCGATACCCATTATTTTAAGTGAGGTTACGGGATGCCTGAATTCCCTACAGTGTCTAATCAATTCAGTTTCTTCAATTGTGTTATTGATCTTGCTTTTATGCTCTATATATCTTGTTTTCAGCATGCGTTTCGTCTTACCTATATAGCTCAGACCGCAGGGGAAAAGTTTGTCTATTATGCCATTTGCATTTGAGAAAGGCCCTTGAGGCCGAAACGTCATACTTTTTGGCTCACAATAAATTTTCTAAGCAGAAATCCGCAGCGCCCATGTTTTTTCCTTCTTATCAGATATTGGAGTACTACCCAGAGATTCCTGAACCAGGTGCACCGTTATTTATTTTGATTTGATATATTGGGTAGTGCAGCATCATCCCACTGTTCTCTTCTATTATTCGCCATGTTTAGGGCAGGAGGAATTCATTCAGATGTTTCATTAGGATTTAGCCTCTGTACTTTGCTTTCAGAATGTGTTTCTGCTTGAGATAGTTGAGATGTATCTATTTCATTTTCAAGGACTAAGATCATGTATCCTGCTACAATTAATTTACATTTTTTTATTGATTAATGAATGTTATATATGGTGCCTTTTCATATTAAATATCTTCCTTCTTTGTCGCTATTCTTTTACGCCAGGACGAATCGTGTGACCTGTACTTTATTTATAACTTTAAACATAGGAAGGATATCGGCTGAATTGTTCTTTGGCAATTCTGTTCTACAATAGGGTCAGATGATAAACATGAATGACACTCAAACAAAGTCAAATGAAGCCGAAAGGCGCCCGTGGCATTAATCCCTTTAACATAAATTCAGAAAAACCCTAATTATTGGACAAGTTTTTTTTAATTTGATCAGTTCTGCTTTCAGGCCCATGTTTGTACATTTTACTGCTACTCTCTGTGTTATGTTTTAGCTATTGACCTCACATTTATTCCTGATTGATCATTACCTTTAGAATTGTTGTTTTTTTACACTCTTTGTTTCCTCTTTTTCATTTATATATGAGACACACGTCTTGTTTCAGGGGATCTGTATGTGTTGGGGTGATAGTTGTGTTTGTGGCGAGGGAAGTTATGTGTTATAGGTAGGGTGACCAGATTTACAAAAGTAAAAACCGGGACATTACAAAAAATATTTATAAAACAAATGACATAATCAACTGCGCTTTATGTGTCCTTTATGTCTCTCCGCCCCTCACACACAGCCTATTCTCTCCTCCCTCCATTCTCATCCCCCCTCCCATTTCCTTTACCGTTCCCCCACTCATCCCTCCATTCTCGTTCCACCCTACCCATGCTGTCTCTCTCCTCATTATCTGTGTGTCTCTCTCCCACCCATTCTCTGTGTGTCTCTCTACCCAATTCTCTGTGTGTCTCACTCCCCCCCCATTCTCTGTGTCTCTCTCTCCCCCATTCTTTGTGTCGCTCTCTCTCCCCATTCTGTGTCTTTCTCTACCCATGCTGTGTGTCTCTCTCTCCCATCATGCTGTGTGTGTCTCCCTTCCATTGATTTTTGTGTCTCTCTCCCCCCCATGCTGTGTCTCTCTATATATCCCCATGCTTTCTGTCTCTCCCCCATGCTGTTTGTGTGTCTCTCCCCATTCTCTCTCTCTCTCTCTCTCTCACACTCACTCTATCTCTCTCCATGCTGTGTGTGTCTCTCTCCCTGTGTTGAGTCTCTCTCCCCATGCGGTATCTCTCTCCCTAAGTTTTGTCTCTCTTCTCTTCCCATTCTGTGTGTCTCTCTCCCCCCATGCTGTATGTGTCTCTCCCCATGCTGTATGTGTCTCTCTTTCCCCACGACTTGTGTGTCTCTCTTTCCCCATGCCTTGTGTGTCTCTCTCTCCCGATGATGTGTCTGTCTCTCTCTCCCCATGCTGTTTGTGTCTATCTCTCTCCCAACGCGGTATGTGTCTCTCCCCATGCTGTGTGTCTCTATCTCCCCATGCTGTGTGTGTCTCTCTATCTCTACACATGCTGTGTGTGTCTCTCTCTCCCCATGCTGTGTGTGTCTCTCTCTCTACCCATGATGTGTGTCTCTCTCTCCCCCATGCTGTGTGTGTCTCTTTCCCCATGCTGTGTGTCTCTCTCCCCATGCGGTGTGTCTCTCTCTATCCCCATGCTATGTGTGTATCTCTCTCCCAATGCTGTGTGTGTCTCTTTCCCCATGATGTGTCTCTCTCCCCATGCTGTGTCTCTCTCTCACCCTATGTGTTGTCTTTCCCCATGCTGTGTGTTTCTCTCTATCCCCATTCTGTGTTTCTGTCTCCCTATAGTGAGTGTGTGTGTCCCTACCTGTCACTCTGGATCATGGGTGGGGGGAAAGAAGCCATATTGAGACCTGGCAGCAGACACCGGAAGTTCTCACTGCTGGGGCTCCACTGTCACTAACCCCACCCTCACCCTCTGCAGCTAACCCCAACCCTACCCTCTGCAGCAAACCCCATCCTCTGCAGGTTAGACCCCATCCAAATCCTGTGCAGCTAACCCCACCCCCACCCTCTGCAGCTAACCCCGCCCCCACCCTCTGCAGCTAACCCCACCCTCTGCAGGTCAGACCCCATCCAAACCCTGTGCAGCTAAACCCGCACCAACCCTCTCTAGCTAACCCGCCTCCATGCTCTGCAGCTAACCCCACCTCCACCCTCTGCAGCTAACCCCACCCCCACCCTCTGCAGTTAACCCCACCCCCATACTCTTCAGCTAACACCCCCTGACCCTCTGCAGCTAACACCGCACCAATCCTCTGCAGATAACCCCACCCCCACCCTCTGCAGTTAACTCCAACCATCTGCAGCTCAGACAGAGCTCTGCTCTCCTCCTGCTCTCCTCCCAGCATTCCCTTCTCTCTGCGGCCCCCCTGCTCTGATGGTCAAACCGGGACAGGCATTACAAAACTGGGACAGTCACAGCTAACCCGGGACATCTGGTCACCCTAGTTATAGGGCCTGTGTGGATTGGTTAATGTTTACATGCATTCTCTAAAATCTTTCACGGCCAAATGAGCAGTAACATACTTTATTGTTTTGCAATAAGTTGCTGTTCGCTCAAGCTCTTACAGATATGAATATAGACTTTACCTTACTCCAAACAATACCAAGTTAAACCTCTTTCTTGTAAGTTCCTATTGTATTTTGAGTTTGATATGAATTTGGGCTCCTCTTATTGAAATTATGTCTGGCGTATATATTTTTAATTTTTATTCCTACAACTCACATGGAAACACTTAAAGACTTGGACTGAAAAACTTTAGCTGTTCATAAAATCTGTAGAAAACAGAGAGCTCAGTTGCAATCTTGTATTAATACAGCTATCTCTGCAGTGCTACTGGTTCTACAAGCTGCTTTGTATATTATACTTTTCTTTTTAAATCAATCAATAATATACATTCTAAAACACAAGTCAGACAGCAGATGCTTTAATCAATTTATTTTAATATGTGTAATTAGACACATTAAAGGGGGCTGATCTCTTAAGAAGTAATGTAAAGAAGCGAGTTAACAGAATGTTTAATCATTTAGGTCAAAACATTTGAGAATGAATCACAGGAGATATTTTTCCAGCATCAGGATCCTCACTTCTTGACTCCACCTCAGTGTCTCACTTGCCATTAACTGCTCTTATCCCCCTGAGCTTCCACACCCGGTCCTCAGTGACATCCACTGCTATGACCTCCGTGACCTCCACCGCTGCTACCTCCGCCACTGTGACCTCCGTGACCTCCACCACTGTGACCTCCGTGACCTCCACCGCTGCTACCTCCACCACTGTGACCTCCGTGACTTCCGCCACTTTGACACCCGTGACCTCCGCCACTGTGACCTCCGTGACCTCCGCCGCTGCTACCTCCGCCACTTTGACCTCCGTGACTTCCGCCACTTTGACACCCGTGGCCTCCGCCACTGTGACATCCGTGACCTCCGCTGCTGCTACCTCCGCCACTTTGACCTCCGTGACTTCCGCCACTTTGACACCCGTGGCCTCCGCCACTGTGACCTCCGTGACCTCCGCCGCTGCTACCACCGGCACTGTGACCTCCATGACCTCCGCCACTGTGACCTCCATGACCTCCGCTGCTGCTACCTCCGCCACTGTGTCCTCCGTGAATTCCGCCACTTTGACCTCCGTGACCTCCGCCGCTGTGACACCCATGACCTGCGCCACCTTGACCTCGATGACCTCCACCACTTGGACCTCCGTGACCTCCTCCGCTTTGACCTCCGTGACCTCCACCACTTTGACCTCCATGACCTCCCCCGCTCTTACCCCCGCAAGCGTCAGCTGAATCTAATGAAAAATAGAAGTAGAATTGTAAGGGAAATCTGAGATGCATTAATTACTTCTTAATGTAGGAAATGTCAGACAAAAATCATACAAAGGAAGCTTTGAGGGATTTTTAGTAATTATGCACTAAAAGGAGGGAGACAGGGAACAGCAGATACAACATTGCCCTCTGATAAACTGCAAATGTTTGTAATCCAAAAGACAGCTGTAGGTTATCCTACAGATCTATCAGTTCTTATTAATTCAAAGTCAGTTCTTATTCTAAACCCTCAAATCTTTCAGACCTCAATGGAAGTTGACATTAATGGAACATATTTTCCATGTATCTCGATCTTAACAGTATGATAATAGTCTAGGCCAATCTTTCTACAGATCTTACTCTGATAAAGCAAAGTGGCAAACAGTCCAGCAAATGGGCATCGAAATCAAGACTTTGGTTTAAATAAATTTTGTGTTTTGTTTCTGGTAAGGAAAAAAAATATTTCGGGGATTTATATTTTCACCAAATTATGAACAGAACTCAAAAAATCAGGGAATGAAATTATGCTTAAAATAATTATACAATTAAAAAATAATAATTCAGAAACTGAAATAATTTAACTGAAAAACGAAATATTTAGAAATGGCAAGAAACACCCTTAGTTCTTAACTCCACTCATAACCCCACAGTGGAGATGGCTCTTGGTCTGGTGTTCTGGGTTTGGTTCTAAATCATTTTTGGGTTTTGGTTTGCAAAATTTGAAGGGATATTATTTTATTTTTCCATTTGGCTTTGCAATGTAAATTTCTGATAGTTTATGATTTCACACACATGGTTTTGCCCATCTCTTCTCTGGATTGCTTCAAAATATATTTTTCTCACAATATTACAACAATAAATATCTCTACTGAGTCTAAGATTATGGGTGCTCTTTATAAGCATTGATTTAGGAATAAGTTATGTATTATACATTTTTCTTTAAGGATTAAAACTCAGGCTTGAATGTTCCTGTTATCTCTGAGAGTTGGGATGAATAAATAGAATGTTGTATTTTAATGTTGCATACACTTTGTATTTTGCAGAGAAGAGCAAAGATGGCAATCGAACATATATATGTGTGTGTGTGTGTGCATTGTTCCACAATGTTTCTTATAAATACAAAACTATAACCTGAAGCCATTTTGAAAAAAAAATGCAAAACCTTCTCCTAAAATTACAGATTAGGATTAGGCAGTGATGTGAGGGAGCTTGCTGGTTTAAATGATTAGCGTGCCCCTCTAATCAACTTTAAAATCCATAACAAGCATCATCATTGTCTCTACAGTCATTCTTTCCTTTCCATTGTATTCTATAGTTTAAAATTACTGTTGTTCCCCCATATTAATAAAATAATTGTATTTAATAATTATTTTAGGATTTATTGGGGGTACTGTAAAGATTTAAAAAAAAAAACACAAACAGTGTAACTGTGCATATTGCTGCACAATGAATTACAGGCCCATCCGTAAACAATGATCTTCTGCAGAAATGTTACTTTATACTATACTTTTCCTTTCCTTTTATACTTTATACTATATCCATTTCCCCCCCAAAAATCTTTCTATGATGATAAATATGGAACTGTTTATTTGGCCTTTTGCATGTATAATAAAGGCACCAACTAGTAAATTCCATGTAATCCTATTCGCTATCATAAAGAACTACTTACGGTCAGAATCTTTGCATCCACCACCCTTTGATCCAGGCATGATTGTTCTTTTAGTTATAATCTGCTGAAGGGATGGAAGTCTAGGATGGTACAGGTCTACCAGCAATGCCTGATGGTGCTGCTTTTATACACAAAGTGAAGCATTCAATTATTCAAAAGTACTTTCCAGGACCAATGGGAACCCTGTACCAATCACTGTTGTGAGCCATTTCCAGGATAATATGGGCATTATTAACAGGCTGGGATACTTTGGAGATGTTGCTATACGTGAGCTTATAAGGCCACATAATTGCCTTCTTCAAATCTTCTAATTGGAATTGATTTGCAATGCTTTGCCTGGCAGCCAGGGGGTGATCTGGCCTTTTAGCATGAGTTACAGTACCTGGATTACCTGCACATTTTTATTTACAAATCGATTAAAAAAAAATATATATATTTTTTATAAATAAAGCTAAATTAATCTTGTCTCGTTTAAAAAACAAACATCTGCTTGTAGCTCATTCCTTTGTTTGAATGGAATATGCAACAGCAGTGATGCAGTGATGAATAAATATGGAAATAACCCTGAAATCTTTCATCACTGCAAAAAACATGCAGCATTTTTTTTCTATAGTATTTTTCTGAATACACAGAAGATTACACCTCCTTTAATCAAAGAAACCTGCCCACAACCTCTCCCTTGTAATATTTAGCTGGATTGGTTTTTAGTTGTTGCAAACCCAAATGAATCTAATAATATGACTGGCTCATAGTTTGTACTGTATAATAACCTTTAGCTACTAACTGGGCAGATGAAACGGGTTTGAATGTATGACTGTTTTTGAGAAGAATAAATAGAGCAATACAGTCTATCACATACTGGGTACCAAAGTATTAAGCAGGCGCTGCTTTAGGGGCTCCATTATTGGGCTTGTGCCTCCTTTATTCTACGTGATATAAAACAAGGAACATCTTGGGGGACGGTTACTTAGAAGGTGCTTAGCTTTAGCCCCTACATGCTAAGGCAGGTTCTGTAGTAACTACTGTAGGAAAATGTCCAATGCTGATACAACATTTACACGTAGACTAGCAAATTCCATCTTACTTGTATTTGTTGACATATAATGAATGTAGGGAGAGCACAAGACTTACAGCTCAACCCTGTGATAGCGTGATCTGCTACAACGCGGTCTGGGTGTGGCTCCCGGTTAAAAATATTATTTTTTTTACTGGGGGGAAAACTTACAGGATTTTCTGATAGGAATGTCCAGCTTCACAAACACAAACACACACACACACACACACACACACACACACACACACACACACACACACACACACACACACACACACACACACACACACACACACATATATATATAGCGATGACCTGTGTCGGATCCCCACCACCCTGTTCCGGGTAAGTCTGCGTGGGGGTGCCGCGGGTCCCCTGATCGCGGCCATTTTTTCCCTGCGAACCCAGTTATAACACGGTGGTATCGGGTGGACCCCGAGCACCATGGTATAATGGGGTTCAGCTGTATTATTAAATAAGTGGTATTGTGAACGTTAGTAAATCAAACAGCATATATGTAGATATGTATATGTGTGTTTGTGCCTAATCGCACCCAGAGATAACATTCTAGAGAAACTGTGAGGTAACGTCTGTTGTGGTAGATGTATCATATGCAAATATATGTCATGAGACAAGGTTGTGTATTATAAAATGACTGGAAAAGAATATAAAATACTTCACTATTTAAATTGCCTTACCAATTTCGTGCTCTATATCAGGGGTGTGCAAACCTGGGGGTGTGCCACCTAAGGGGGGGTGCGAGATCCTTTGGGGGGGCGGTGCAGGGTTTACAGAGGCCCGGTGCGCTTCTTGAAGGCATTTACATGAAATGCCTGGGAAGCGGTGAATGCCTCTGCAACTCTCTCTTACCTTGGTTCAGACGTAGCGGTCATGTGACATCGCGTTGCCATGGCAACACGATGTCATGATGCCAGAACGTCCGAGCCACGGTAAGGAGGGGGGTGCAAGGAGCGGGGGCACGAGAAGAGGGGTACAGCCAGCAGGGGGTGCAGGGGAAATTATAGCGCTCCCCTGGTCTATATCATTGATTGCCCCTGTAAACTGTATTATATCGGCAAACCATTCGATCTTTAAAAGTCAGAATTGGAGAACACATTAATGGAATTAAAAATGCCAAACGCCTTTCAGATAATTGCAAAAAGATTCATAATCTAGCTCAGCATTTCTTGGACCACCATGATGGTAAACTTAAATGACTTTATTTTAGGGGGTTTGAAGTGATCCCAAGAGATCCCAGAAAGGGTGACAGGGAACCCGACTTCTCCATAGGGAGCCATTTTGGATATATACTATCCCGGCTAGCTGTATTCTAAAGCTTGCCGGGTGTATTGCAGGCTAACCGCGGGTCTTCTCTCCGTTTAAAACGGAGTTTCCCACGCGGCGGCCGCTTCAATAGATAAGCTTACTATTGAAAGCGCCCGAGGCGCGGGAAAACCGTCAGAAAACGGCCAAAGATAACCGCGCGCCGCCCGCAGCTGCTTTTAAACTGCGGCGGCAGCCGCATTAGTTTTAAGCTGGCCGAGACTGTACGCTTCAGAGTAAAACACCATCACGACTGAATGAATTGATATAGTTGACACCGTTCCTAAAGTTGTCTAATTGGTCCCAAATTTTGAGAGTAATTGAAGTATGATATCACAATGGTCCATATACCTTCACCCCCCTGGTATATCCTATTCCCCTTTTCCCTGTTCGTCCCCCTTCCTTTTCCCCTGCCTCTTTCTGAGGATGAGGGTACTCTATGTGATATATTGGATTTTTGGATCATATATTTTTTGTATATTCAATATTTCAACATGGATTATTTCTACCTGTACCGTGTATATTATAATATATGGTTGAAATATCTGCATATTAAATGTTATATCCATATGATGAAATGTTGAGGGACTATTAGTTCCCAGACCATTCAAGATCATGAATTTCTGGTCCCTGATCCTCTGGTCATGTGTGTTTTGAGATTATTGGTATGAACTCAGTTCTCGGTTATATAATCTAAATTTACTATATGTTTCCATATATAGTCCAATAAATTTTGATGATGATCTATACATTTTCCATCCATATATCGTGATTGTTTAGTTAGGAATTTATTCTATAACTCTTTATCTACACCACATGAAATCACTGACTAAGTATACTAATTGCATTTTTGCCAAACGAATGAATTGATTAATATTAGGGTTTCATTTGGTCTATTGATTGCCATGTGTTGATTTAGTGACAGATATATTTTATGTATTGAGGTTATCTATCTTAATGATGAATTTTAGAACATCATAGAACACTAGGGCCCTTAGGTCCTTAGTCTTCTTGTTATATGTGTTTTCATTATAATAGTGGTTCAAGGTTAATAATCGAGTCATATACAATTTTTTGCAAATTACACCTTTATGATTCTGGTATGTCATTTATATAATAACTGTATTGTATGTAGTTCAACAATTAATGATACCATCTAAGAAGATACATTTTTACATAATTCCATGGTGGTTATAAATAAATTGTATATGATTAACTGGTTATGGAATTTTGCTATATCCATCTGGTCAACAAGATATTTTTAGAGTTACTGTATATACTTTAATAAATGTATAGGTTATTTTGTCTGTTTACATTTTTGTTCTGGTTTTGTATGTATTTTTTAGTCATTTTTAGTATTTTTTAGTATGTAATTGGAAGGTTATTTGCCCTATTGGTTTAGGCTCTACAGGAGGGATTATTTGGGTATAAATACATCAGCAACTAGAGCTAGAGACCCACCCCCTGCTGAAGTGTCAAATGACACAAAACGTGTTGAGATACTGAGGTCATCATGTTCTTCTAACGTTGGACGCTGTGAGGACAGACGTCTGAGGTCATCCTCAACCCATGAGGACACAACAACCGACCCATAACGATCCTCCACAATCTCTTTTGGGACCTTTCCCCCCCCACCCTCCCCACTGTGTGGTGATAATCAACATATCTACAGAGGGATCAAGGTCCGGTTACCGTCTGGGTCCTGGTGTGGGGAGGATTGAAACGTATATTGCTATTTAAATTTTACAATTGTTTATTTTTTATATAAAGTATTCATTTATTTGACTGATTATGTCCTCTTACTGTATGCACTTTCTGTTTGTGTTTTGTTGTATTATTCAATAAGAAGGAAAAAACCTGGGCACTGCGGATTTCTGCTTAGAAAATGTATTGTGAGCCAAAAAGTATGACGTTTCGGCCTCAAGGGCCTTTCTCAAATGCAAATGGCATAATAGACAAACAACATTAAAAGACTTCTTAAATAGACCCCATCACATATGTTCATAATTGTCACTGATTAACATCCATCTCCGATTGTCCGTCGCTTCTAGTGATGCCTGGGCTGTTCTTTCCTCTCATTCGTTGTATCATCCCTTCCATCAGATCTCACGATATCTGTGACATCATCACAGGGCGTCTTCCAACCTCCTGGTGCTATGACGCGGATTATGTTATCGCGTTTCTTGTCCGACATCGTTCCGCCTCCTGGGGGCTCCTTTTTGCCCTTCCTCTGATGCACACACTTCCTTCAGTCCCTCCAGATGTGGGGTGGAGCTAATGATCCCTTTCATGCTCCGTGGTGTGTCCTCAGCAATGGGTCCTCCCCTTCAGTCATCATCACTCCTCCTTAGTGTCTCTTTGTGAGGCAATCCCCTGCCTTCTCCATGATTTGTATCCTCAAAGATCGAAGTCTCCATTGTGTACCTCCTATACAGGGTATTTAGTGAATAAAGAGGGGTTTTAGAGAAACATCCATTTTGCCCTTTGCATACTAGGGAGGACTCAGTGTACAATATTCAAACCCTGAACAAATTAAAATCTGCATTTTCATTAAAGATGCTTAGCATTTATTTAAAATAAAAAAAAACTCCATAAGTGTAAAAAATATATAATATATCCCATATGAGCAGACATACAAACCAAAACATCAATCTAAGACTTCCAGCAGCAGCAGCAGCAGCAGGTACCAGGTCACCTCTCAGTGGGGAAGCAACCTAGGGATAGATTATCATTGAGTCCTCTTGGAAAAACCGTATTTAACGTAAATTTCCAGAAGGCTTCACGTTAAAATAACAGGGTATCCCTATCCATCCCTGACAAGCTATTTTTTACTTGTTCGATACCCATTATTTTAAGTGAGGTTACGGAATGCCTGAATTCCCTACAGTGTCTAATCAATTCAGTTTCTTCAATTGTGTTATTGATCTTGCTTTTATGCTCTATATATCTTGTTTTCAGCATGCGTTTCGTCTTACCTATATAGCTCAGACCGCAGGGGAAAAGTTTGTCTATTATGCCATTTGCATTTGAAGCAGTAGTTTGATCTACGAAACATGTTGGATGTATTAATGCCATAATTTTGCCTATATTCATCCTTTGGATCTGTATCACCATCAGCTTATATTGGCTGCTACCGTGCTAACTGAGCGATTTCTGCGCCGGTAAGAGACTGTTAAGGACTCTCCTTCTTCCTCCCTATTGATTCCTCCATTGCCACGAGAACTGTGACGTCACTCCGCTACACCACGTGACGGAGCGGCATCGTGGCACGCTGTGTAAGCCCCTGCAGTTGCGGAAGTGTTTGCAGAGCAATTCCAACAGCTCTGGACTGCCCTAAGATCATAGCAGCTGGGAAAAGCAGCGAATCTACACAGGAGAGACGGGGACTGTAGGGGAATTTCCCTGGAGGCAGTTTATTTGGGCTCCTCTTATTGAAATTATGTCTGGCGTATATATTTTTAATTTTTATTCCTACAACTCACATGGAAACACTTAAAGACTTGGACTGAAAAACTTTAGCTGTTCATAAAATCTGTAGAAAACAGAGAGCTCAGTTGCAATCTTGTATTAATACAGCTATCTCTGCAGTGCTACTGGTTCTACAAGCTGCTTTGTATATTATACTTTTCTTTTTAAATCAATCAATAATATACATTCTAAAACACAAGTCAGACAGCAGATGCTTTAATCAATTTATTTTAATATGTGTAATTAGACACATTAAAGGGGGCTGATCTCTTAAGAAGTAATGTAAAGAAGCGAGTTAACAGAATGTTTAATCATTTAGGTCAAAACATTTGAGAATGAATCACAGGAGATATTTTTCCAGCATCAGGATCCTCACTTCTTGACTCCACCTCAGTGTCTCACTTGACATTAACTGCTCTTATCCCCCTGAGCTTCCACACCCGGTCCTCAGTGGCATCCACTGCTATGACCTCCGTGACCTCCACCGCTGCTACCTCCGCCACTGTGACCTCCACCACTGTGACCTCCGTGACCTCCACCGCTGCTACCTCCACCACTGTGACCTCCGTGACTTCCGCCACTTTGACACCCGTGACCTCCGCCACTGTGACCTCCGTGACCTCCGCCGCTGCTACCTCCGCCACTTTGACCTCCGTGACTTCCGCCACTTTGACACCCGTGGCCTCCGCCACTGTGACCTCCGTGACCTCCGCTGCTGCTGCTACCTCCGCCACTTTGACCTCCGTGACTTCCGCCACTTTGACACCCGTGGCCTCCGCCACTGTGACCTCCGTGACCTCCGCCGCTGCTACCACCGGCACTGTGACCTCCATGACCTCCGCCACTGTAACCTCCATGACCTCCGCTGCTGCTACCTCCGCCACTGTGTCCTCCGTGAATTCCGCCACTTTGACCTCCGTGACCTCCGCCGCTGTGACACCCATGACCTGCGCCACCTTGACCTCCATGACCTCCACCACTTGGACCTCCGTGACCTCCTCCGCTTTGACCTCCGTGACCTCCACCACTTTGACCTCCATGACCTCCCCCGCTCTTACCCCCGCAAGCGTCAGCTGAATCTAATGAAAAATAGAAGTAGAATTGTAAGGGAAATCTGAGATGCATTAATTACTTCTTAATGTAGGAAATGTCAGACAAAAATCATACAAAGGAAGCTTTGAGGGATTTTTAGTAATTATGCACTAAAAGGAGGGAAACAGGGAACAGCAGATACAACATTGCCCTCTGATAAACTGCAAATGTTTGTAATCCAAAAGACAGCTGTAGGTTATCCTACAGATCTATCAGTTCTTATGAATTCAAAGTCAGTTCTTATTCTAAACCCTCAAATCTTTCAGACCTCAATGGAAGTTGACATTAATGGAGCATATTTTCCATGTATCTCGATCTTAACAGTATGATAATAGTCTAGGCCAATCTTTCTACAGATCTTACTCTGATAAAGCAAAGTGGCAAACAGTCCAGCAAATGGGCATCGAAATCAAGACTTTGGTTTAAATAAAATTTGTGTTTTGTTTCTGGTAAGGAAAAAAAATATTTCGGGGATTTATATTTTCACCAAATTATGAACAGAACTCAAAAAATCAGGGAATGAAATTATGCTTAAAATAATTATACAATTAAAAAATAATAATTCAGAAACTGAAATAATTTAACTGAAAAACTAAATATTTAGAAATGGCAAGAAACACCCTTAGTTCTTAACTCCACTCATAACCCCACAGTGGAGATGGCTCTTGGTCTGGTGTTCTGGGTTTGGTTCTAAATCATTTTTGGGTTTTGGTTTGCAAAATTTGAAGGGATATTATTTTATTTTTCCATTTGGCTTTGCAATGTAAATTTCTGATAGTTTATGATTTCACACACATGGTTTGCCCATCTCTTCTCTGGATTGCTTCAAAATATATTTTTCTCACAATATTACAACAATAAATATCTCTACTGAGTCTAAGATTATGGGTGCTCTTTATAAGCATTGATTTAGGAATAAATTATGTATTATACATTTTTCTTTAAGGATTAAAACTCAGGCTTTAATGTTCCTGTTATCTCTGAGAGTTGGGATGAATAAATAGAATGTTGTATTTTAATGTTGCATACACTTTGTATTTTGCAGAGGAGAGCAAAGATGGCAATCGAACATATATATATATATGTGTGTGTGTGCATTGTTTCCACAATGTTTCTTATAAATACAAAACTATAACCTTAAGCCATTTTGAAAAAAAATGCAAAACCTTCTTCTAAAATTACAGATTAGGATTAGGCAGTGATGTGAGGGAGATTGCTGGTTTAAATGATTAGCGTGCCCCTCTAATCAACTTTAAAATCCATTACAAGCATCATCATTGTCTCTACAGTCATTCTTTCCTTTCCATTGTATTCTATAGTTTAAAATTACTGTTGTTCCCCCATATTAATAAAATAATTGTATTTAATAATTATTTTAGGATTTATTGGGGGTACTGTAAAGATTTAAAAAAGAACACAAACAGTGTAACTGTGCATATTGCTGCACAATGAATTACAGGCCCATCCGTAAACAATGATCTTCTGCAGAAATGTTACTTTATACTATACTTTTCCTTTCCTTTTATACTTTATACTATATCCATTTCCCCCAAAAAAATCTTTCTATGATGATAAATATGGAACTGTTTATTTGGCCTTTTGCATGTATAATAAAGGCACCAACTAGTAAATTCCATGTAATCCTATTCGCTATCATAAAGAACTACTTACGGTCAGAATCTTTGCATCCACCACCCTTTGATCCAGGCATGATTGTTCTTTTAGTTATAATCTGCTGAAGGGATGGAAGTCTAGGATGGTACAGGTCTACCAGCAATGCCTGATGGTGCTGCTTTTATACACAAAGTGAAGCATTCAATTATTCAAAAGTACTTTCCAGGACCAATGGGAACCCTGTACCAATCACTGTTGTGTGTCATTTCCAAGATAATATGGGCATTATTAGCAGGCTGGGATACTTTGGAGATGTTGCTATACATGAGCTTATAAGGCCACATAATTGCCTTCTTCAAATCTTCTAATTG
This sequence comes from Ascaphus truei, assembly GCF_040206685.1. Taxonomy (NCBI): domain Eukaryota; kingdom Metazoa; phylum Chordata; class Amphibia; order Anura; family Ascaphidae; genus Ascaphus; species Ascaphus truei. Next base: position 10,785,972 of record NC_134490.1, on the reverse strand, counting down.
GAATTGATTTGCAATGCTTTGCCTGGCAGCCAGGGGGTGATCTGGCCTTTTAGCATGAGTTACCTGGATTACCTGCACATTTTTATTAACAAATCGATTAAAAAAAATATATTTTTTTTTTATAAATAAAGCTAAATTAATCTTGTCTCGTTTAAAAAACAAACATCTGCTTGTAGCTCATTCCTTTGTTTGAATGGAATATGCAACAGCAGTGATGCAGTGATGAATAAATATGGAAATAACCCTGAAATCTTTCATCACTGCAAAAAACATGCAGCATTTTTTTTTCTATAGTATTTTTCTGAATACACAGAAGATTACACCTCCTTTAATCAAAGAAACCTGCCCACAACCTCTCCCTTGTAATGTTTAGCTGGATTGGTTTTTAGTTGTTGCAAACCCAAATGAATCTAATAATATGACTGGCTCATAGTTTGTACTGTATAATAACCTTTAGCTACTAACTGGGCAGATGAAACGGGTTTGAATGTATGACTGTTTTTGAGAAGAATAAATAGAGCAATACAGTCTATCACATACTGGGTACCAAAGTATTAAGCAGGCGCTGCTTTAGGGGCTCCATTAATGGGCTTGTGCCTCCTTTATTCTACGTGATATAAAACAAGGAACATCTTGGGGGACGGTTACTTAGAAGGTGCTTAGCTTTAGCCCCTACATGCTAAGGCAGGTTCTGTAGTAACTACTGTAGGAAAATGCCCAATGCTGATACAACATTTACACGTAGACTAGCAAATTCCATCTTACTTGTATTTGTTGACATATAATGAATGTAGGGAGAGCACAAGACTTACAGCTCAACCCTGTTATAGCGTGATCTGCTACAACGTGGTCTGGGTGTGGCTCCCGGTTAAAAATATTATTTTTTGTAGTGGGGGGCAAACGTACAGGATTTTCTGATAGGAATGTCCGGCTTCACAAACACAAACACAAACACAAACACAAACACACACACACACACACACACACACACACACACACACACACACACACACACACACACACACACACACACACACACACACACACACACACACACACACACACACACACACATATATATATAGCGATGACCTGTGTCGGATCTCCACCACCCTGTTCCGGGTATGTCTGCATGGGGGTGCCACGGATCCCCTGATCGCTGCCATTTTTTTCCTGCGAACCAGTTATAACACGGTGGTATCGGGTGGACCCCGAGCACCATGGTATAATGGGGTTCAGCTGTATTATTAAATAAGTGGTATTGTGAACGTTAGTAAATCAAACAGCATATATGTAGATATGTATATGTGTGTTTGTGCCTAATCGCATAAAGAGATAACTTTCTAGAGAAACTGTGAGGTAACTTCTGTTGTGGTAGATGTATCATATGCAAATATATGTCACGAGACAAGGTTGTGTATTATAAAATGACTGGTAAAGAATATAAAATACTTCACTATATAAATTGCCTTACCAATTTCGTGCTCTATATCATGGGTGTGCAAACCTGGGGGTGTGCCTCCTAAGGGGGGGTGCGAGATCCTTTGGGGGGGCGGTGCAGGGTTTACAGAGGCCCGGTGCGCTTCTTGAAGGCATTTACATTAAATGCCGGGGAAGCGGTGAATGCCTCTGCAACTCTCTCCTACCTTGGTTCAGACGTAGCGGTCATGTGACATCGCGTTGCCATGGCAACACGATGTCATGATGCCAGAACGTCCGAGCCACGGTAAGGAGGGGGGTGCAAGGAGCGGGGGCACGAGAAGAGGGGTACAGCCAGCAGGGGGTGCAAGGGAAAAGATAGCGCTCCCCTGGTTTATATCATTGATTGCCCCTGTAAACTGTATTATATCGGCAAACCACTCGATCTTTAAAAGTCAGAACTGGAGAACACATTAATGGAATTAAAAATGCCAAACGCCTTTCAGATAATTGCCAAAAGATTCATAATCTAGCTCAGCATTTCTTGGACCACCATGATGGTAAACTTGAATGTCTATATTTTAGGGGGTTTGAAGTGATCCCAAGAGATCCCAGAAAGGGTGACAGGGAACCACGACTTCTCCAAAGGGAGCCATTTTGGATATATACTGTCCCGGCCAGCTTTATTCTAAAGCTTGCCGGGTGTATTGCAGGCTAACCGCCGGTCTTCTCTCCGTTTAAAACGGAGTTTCCCACGCGGCGCCGCTTCAATAGATAAGCGCTAATGTCGCTTACTATTGAAAGCGCCCGAGGCGCGGGAAAACCATATGAAAACGGCCGAAGATAACTGCGCGCCGCCCGCAGCTGTTTTTAAACTGCAGCGGCAGCCGCATTTGTTTTAAGCTGGCCGAGACTGTACGCTTCGGAGTAAAACACCATCACGACTGAATGAATTGATATAGTTGACACCGTTCCTAAAGTTGTCTAATTGGTCCCAAATTTTGAGAGTAATTGAAGATGATATCACAATGGTCCATATACCCTTCACCCCCCTGGTATATCCTATTCCCCTTTTCCCTGTTCGTCCCCCTTCCTTTTCCCCCTGCCTCTTTCTGAGGATGAGGGGACTCTATGTGATATATTGGATTTTTGGATCATATATTTTTTGTATATTAAATATTTCAACATGGATTATTTCTACCTGTACCGTGTATACAGTATTATAATATATGGTTGAAATATCTGCATATTAAATGTTATATCCATATGATGAAATGTTGAGGGGCTATTAGTTCTCAGACCATTCAAGATCATGAATTTCTGGTCCCTGATCCTCTGGTCATGTGTGTTTTGAGATTATTGGTATGAACTCAGTTCTCGGTTATATAATCTAAATTTACTATATGTTTCCATATATAGTCCAATAAATTTTGATGATGATCTATACATTTTCCATCTATATATCGTGATTGTTTAGTTAGGAATTTATTCTATAACTCTTTATCTACACCACATGAAATCACTGACTAAGTATACTAATTGCATTTTTTGCCAAACGAATGAATTGATTAATATTAGGGTTTCATTTGGTCTATTGATTGCCATGTGTTGATTTAGTGACAGATATATTTTATGTATTGAGGTTATCTTAATGATGAATTTTAGAACATCATAGAACACTAGGGCCCTTAGGTCCTTAGTCTTCTTGTTATATGTGTTTTCATTATAATAGTGGTTCAAGGTTAATAATCGAGTCATATACAATTTTTTGCAAATTACACCTTTATGATTCTGGTATGTCATTTATATAATAACTGTATTGTATGTAGTTCAACAATTAATGATACCATCTAAGAAGATACATTTTTACATAATTCCATGGTGGTTATAAATAAATTGTATATGATTAACTGGTTATGGAATTTTGCTATATCCATCTGGTCAACAAGATATTTTTAGAGTTACTGTATATACTTTGATAAATGTATAGGTTATTTTGTCTGTTTACATTTTTGTTCTGGTTTTGTATGTATTTTTTAGTCATTTTTAGTATTTTTTAGTATGTAATTGGAAGGTTATTTGCCCTATTGGTTTAGGCTCTACAGGAGGGATTATTTGGGTATAAATACATCAGCAACTAGAGCTAGAGACCCACCCCCTGCTGAAGTGTCAAATGACACAAAACGTGTTGAGATACTGAGGTCATCATGTTCTTCTAACGTTGGACGCTGTGAGGACAGACGTCTGAGGTCATCCTCAACCCATGAGGACACAACAACCGACCCATAACGATCCTCCACAATCTCTTTTGGGACCTTTCCCCCCCCACCCTCCCCACTGTGTGGTGATAATCAACATATCTACCGAGGGATCAAGGTCCGGTTACCATCTGGGTCCTGATGTGGGGAGGATTGAAACGTATATTGCTATTTAAATTTTACAATTGTTTATTTTTTATATAAAGTATTCATTTATTTGACTGATTATGTCCTCATACTGTATGCACTTTCTGTTTGTGTTTTGTTGTATTATTCAATAAGAAGGAAAAAACCTGGGCACTGCGGATTTCTGCTTAGAAAATGTTTTGTGAGCCAAAAAGTATGACGTTTCGGCCTCAAGGGCCTTTCTGAAATGCAAATGGCATAATAGACAAACAACATTAAAAGACTTCTTAAATAGACCCCATCACATATGTTCATAATTGTCACTGATTAACATCCATCTCCGATTGTCCGTCGCTTCTAGTGATGCCTGGGCTGTTCTTTCCTCTCATTCGTTGTATCATCCCTTCCATCAGATCTCACGATATCTGTGACGTCATCACAGGGCGTCTTCCAACCTCCTGGTGCTATGACGCGGATTATGTTATCGCGTTTTTTGTCCGACATCGTTCCGCCTCCTGGGGGCTCCTTTTTGCCCTTCCTCTGATGCACACACTTCCTTCAGTCCCTCCAGATGTGGGGTGGAGCTAATGATCCCTTTCATGCTCCGTGGTGTGTCCTCAGCAATGGGTCCTCCCCTTCAGTCATCATCACTCCTCCTTAGTGTCTCTTTGTGAGGCAATCCCCTGCCTTCTCCATGATTTGTATCCTCAAAGATCGAAGTCTCCATTGTGTACCTCCTATACAGGGTATTTAGTGAATAAAGAGGGGTTTTAGAGAAACATCCATTTTGCCCTTTGCATACTAGGGAGGACTCAGTGTACAATATTCAAACCCTGAACAAATTAAAATCTGCATTTTCATTAAAGATGCTTAGCATTTATTTAAAATCAAAAAAAACTCCATAAGTGTAAAAAATATATAATATATCCCATATGAGCAGACATACAAACCAAAACATCAATCTAAGACTTCCAGCAGCAGCAGCAGCAGCAGGTACCAGGTCACCTCTCAGTGGGGAAGCAACCTAGGGATAGATTATCATTGAGTCCTCTTGGAAAAACCGTATTTAACGTAAATTTCCAGAAGGCTTCACGTTAAAATAACAGGGTATCCCTATCCATCCCTGACAAGCTATTTTTTACTTGTTCGAAACCCATTATTTTAAGTGAGGTTACGGAATGCCTGAATTCCCTACAGTGTCTAATCAATTCAGTTTCTTCAATTGTGTTATTGATCTTGCTTTTATGCTCTATATATCTTGTTTTCAGCATGCGTTTCGTCTTACCTATATAGCTCAGACCGCAGGGGAAAAGTTTGTCTATTATGCCATTTGCATTTGAGAAAGGCCCTTGAGGCCGAAACGTCATACTTTTTGGCTCACAAGAAATTTTCTAAGCAGAAATCCGCAACGCCCATGTTTTTTCCTTCTTATCAGATATTGGAGTACTACCCAGAGATTCCTGAACCAGGTGCACCGTTATTTATTTTGATTTGATATATTGGGTAGTGCAGCATCATCCCACTGTTCTCTTCTATTATTCGCCATGTTTAGGGCAGGAGGAATTCATTCAGATGTTTCATTAGGATTTAGGCTCTGTACTTTGCTTTCAGAATGTGTTTCTGCTTGAGATAGTTGAGATGTATCTATTTCATTTTCAAGTACTAAGATCATGTCTTCTGCTACAATTAATTTTTATTTTTTTATTGATTAATGAATGTTATATATGGTGCCTTTTCATATTAAATATCTTCCTTCTTTGTCGCTATTCTTTTACGCCAGGACGAATCGTGTCACCTGTACTTTATTTATAACTTTAAACATAGGAAGGATATCGGCTGAATTGTTCTTTGGCAATTCTGTTCCACAATAGGGTCAGATGATAAACATGAATGACACTCAAACAAAGTCAAATGAAGCCGAAAGGCTCCCGTGGCATTAATCCCTTTAACATAAATTCAGAAAAACCCTAATTATTGGACAAGTTTTTTTTAATTTGATCAGTTCTGCTTTCAGGCCCATGTTTGTACGTTTTACTGCTACTCTCTGTGTTATGTTTTAGCTATTGACCTCACATTTATTCCTGATTGATCATTACCTTTAGAATTGTTGTTTTTTGCTCTCTTTGTTTCCTCTTTTTCATTTATATATGAGACACACGTCTTGTTTCAGGGATCTGTATGTGTTGGGGTGATAGTTGTGTTTGTGGCGAGGGAAGTTATGTGTTATAGGTAGGGTGACCAGATTTACAAAAGTAAAAACCGGGATATTACAAAAAATATTTATAAAACAAATGACATAATCAACTGCGCTTTATGTGTCCTTTATGTCTCTCCGCCCCTCACACACAGCCTATTCTCTCCTCCCACCATTCTCATCCCCCCTCCCATCTCCTTTACCGTTCCCCCTCCCATCCCTCCATTCTCGTTCCACCCTACCCATGCTGTCTCTCTCCTCATTATCTGTGTGTCTCTCTCCCATCCATTCTCTGTGTGTCTCTCTTTTCCCAATTCTCTGTGTGTCGCACTCCCCCCCATTCTCTGTGTCTCTCTCTCCCCCATTCTTTGTGTCGCTCTCTCTGCCCATTCTGTGTCTTTCTCTACCCATGCTGTGTGTCTCTCTCTCCCATCATGCTGTGTGTGTCTCCCTTCCATTGATTTTTGTGTCTCTCTCCCCCCCATGCTGTGTCTCTCTATATATCCCCATGCTTTCTCTCTCTCCCCCATGCTGTTTGTGTGTCTCTCCCCAATCTCTCTCTCTCTCACTCACACACTCACTCTATCTCTCTCCATGCTGTGTGTGTCTCTCTCCCTGTGTTGTGTCTCTCTCCCCATGCGGTATCTCTCTCCCTAAGCTGTGTCTCTCTTCTCTTCCCATTCTGTGTGTCTCTCTCCCCCCATGCTGTATGTGTCTCTCCCCATGCTGTATGTGTCTCTCTTTCCCCACGACTTGTGTGTCTCTCTTTCCCCATGCCTTGTGTATCTCTCTCTCCCGATGATGTGTGTGTCTCTCTCTCCCCATGCTGTTTGTGTCTCTCTCTCTCCCAACGCGTTATGTGTCTCTCCCCATGCTGTGTGTCTCTCTCTCCCCATGCTGTGTGTGTCTCTCTCTCTCTACACATGCTGTGTGTGTCTCTCTCTCCCCATGCTGTGTGTGTCTCTTTCTCTACCCATTATGTGTGTCTCTCTCTCCCCCCATGCTGTGTGTGTCTCTTTCCCCATGCTGTGTGTCTCTCTCCCCATGCTGTGTGTCTCTCTCTATCCCCATGCTGTGTGTGTCTCTTTCCCCATGATGTGTCTCTCTCCCCATGCTGTGTCTCTCTCTCACCCTATGTGTTGTCTTTCCCCATGCTGTGTGTTTCTCTCTATCCCCATTCTGTGTTTCTGTCTCCCTATAGTGAGTGTGTGTGTCCCTACCTGTCACTCTGGAGCATGGGTGGGGGGAAAGAAGCCATATTGAGACCTGGCAGCAGACACCGGAAGTTCTCACTGCTGGGGCTCCACTGTCACTAACCCCACCCTCACCCTCTGCAGCTAACCCCAACCCTACCCTCTGCAGCAAACCCCATCCTCTGCAGGTTAGACCCCATCCAAATCCTGTGCAGCTAACCCCGCCCCCACCCTCTGCAGCTAACCCCGCCCCCACCCTCTGCAGCTAACCTCACCCTCTGCAGGTCAGACCCCATCCAAACCCTATGCAGCTAAACCCGCACCAACCCTCTGTAGCTAACCCGCCTCCATGCTCTGCAGCTAACCTCACCCTCTGCAGGTCAGACCCCATCCAAACCCTGTGCAGCTAAACCCGCACCAACCCTCTGTAGCTAACCCGCCTCCATGCTCTGCAGCTAACCCCACCTCCACCCTCTGCAGCTAACCCCACCCCCACCCTCTGCAGTTAACCCCACCCCCATACTCTTCAGCTAACCCTGCCCCCACTTTCTGCAGCTAACACCCCCTCACCCTCTGCAGCTAACACCGCACCAATCCTCTGCAGATAACCCCACCCCCACCCTCTGCAGTTAACTCCAACCATCTGCCGCTCAGACAGAGCTCTGCTCTCCTCCTGCTCTCCTCCCAGCATTCCCTTCTCTCTGCGGCCCCCCTGCTCTGATGGTCAAACCGGGACAGGCATTACAAAACTGGGACAGTCACAGCTAACCCGGGACATCTGGTCACCCTAGTTATAGGGCCTGTGTGTGTATTGGTTAATGTTAACATGCATTCTCTAAAATCTTTCACGGCCAAATGAGCAGTAACATACTTTATTGTTTTGCAATAAGTTGCAGTTCGCTCAAGCTCTTACAGATATGAATATAGACTTTACCTTACTCCAAACAATACCAAGTTAAACCTCTTTCTTGTAAGTTCCTATTGTATTTTGAGTTTGATATGAATTTGGGCTCCTCTTATTGAAATTATGTCTGGCGTATATATTTTTAATTTTTAATCCTACAACTCACATGGAAACACTTAAAGACTTGGACTGAAAAACTTTAGCTGTTCATAAAATCTGTAGAAAACAGAGAGCTCAGTTGCAATCTTGTATTAATACAGCTATCTCTGCAGTGCTACTGGTTCTACAAGCTGCTTTGTATATTATACTTTTCTTTTTAAATCAATCAATAATATACATTCTAAAACACAAGTCAGACAGCAGATGCTTTAATCAATTTATTTTAATATGTGTAATTAGACACATTAAAGGGGGGCTGATCTCTTAAGAAGTAATGTAAAGAAGCGAGTTAACAGAATGTTTAATCATTTAGGTCAAAACATTTGAGAAAGAATCACAGGAGATATTTTTCCAGCATCAGGATCCTCACTTCACCACCTCAGTGTCTCACTTGACATTAACTGCTCTTATCCCCCTGAGCTTCCCCACCCGGTCCTCAGTGACATCCACTGCTATGACCTCCGTGACCTCCACCGCTGCTACCTCCGCCACTGTGACCTCCGTGACCTCCACCACTGTGACCTCCGTAACCTCCACCGCTGCTACCTCCACCACTGTGACCTCCGTGACTTCCGCCACTTTGACACCCGTGACCTCCGCCACTGTGACCTCCGTGACCTCCGCCGCTGCTACCTCCGCCACTTTGACCTCCGTGACTTCCGCCACTTTGACACCCTTGGCCTCCGCCACTGTGACCTCCGTGACCTCCGCTGCTGCTACCTCCGCCACTTTGACCACCGTGACTTCCGCCACTTTGACACCCGTGGCCTCCGCCACTGTGACCTCCGTGACCTCCGCCGCTGCTACCACCGGCACTGTGACCTCCATGACCTCCGCCACTGTGACCTCCATGACCTCCGCTGCTGCTACCTCCGCCACTGTGTCCTCCGTGAATTCCGCCACTTTGACCTCCGTGACCTCCGCCGCTGTGACACCCATGACCTGCGCCACCTTGACCTCCATGACCTCCACCACTTGGACCTCCGTGACCTCCTCCGCTTTTACCTCCGTGACCTCCACCACTTTGACCTCCATGACCTCCCCCGCTCTTACCCCCGCAAGCGTCAGCTGAATCTAATGAAAAATAGAAGTAGAATTGTAAGGGAAATCTGAGATGCATTAATTACTTCTTAATGTAGGAAATGTCAGACAAAAATCATACAAAGGAAGCTTTGAGGGATTTTTAGTAATTATGCACTAAAAGGAGGGAAACAGGGAACAGCAGATACAACATTGCCCTCTGATAAACTGCAAATGTTTGTAATCCAAAAGACAGCTGTAGGTTATCCTACAGATCTATCAGTTCTTATTAATTCAAAGTCAGTTCTTATTCTAAACCCTCAAATCTTTCAGACCTCAATGGAAGTTGACATTAATGGAACATATTTTCCATGTATCTCGATCTTAACAGTATGATAATAGTCTAGGCCAATCTTTCTACAGATCTTACTCTGATAAAGCAAAGTGGCAAACAGTCCAGCAAATGGGCATCGAAATCAAGACTTTGGTTTAAATAAATTTTGTGTTTTGTTTCTGGTAAGGAAAAAAAATATTTCGGGGATTTATATTTTCACCAAATTATGAACAGAACTCAAAAAATCAGGGAATGAAATTATGCTTAAAATAATTATACAATTAAAAAATAATAATTCAGAAACTGAAATAATTTAACTGAAAAACGAAATATTTAGAAATGGCAAGAAACACCCTTAGTTCTTAACTCCACTCATAACCCCACAGTGGAGATGGCTCTTGGTCTGGTGTTCTGGGTTTGGTTCTAAATCATTTTTGGGTTTTGGTTTGCAAAATTTGAAGGGATATTATTTTATTTTTCCATTTGGCTTTGCAATGTAAATTTCTGATAGTTTATGATTTCACACACATGGTTTTGCCCATCTCTTCTCTGGATTGCTTCAAAATATATTTTTCTCACAATATTACAACAATAAATATCTCTACTGAGTCTAAGATTATGGGTGCTCTTTATAAGCATTGATTTAGGAATAAGTTATGTATTATACATTTTTCTTTAAGGATTAAAACTCAGGCTTGAATGTTCCTGTTATCTCTGAGAGTTGGGATGAATAAATAGAATGTTGTATTTTAATGTTGCATACACTTTGTATTTTGCAGAGAAGAGCAAAGATGGCAATCGAACATATATATGTGTGTGTGTGTGTGCATTGTTCCACAATGTTTCTTATAAATACAAAACTATAACCTGAAGCCATTTTGAAAAAAAAATGCAAAACCTTCTCCTAAAATTACAGATTAGGATTAGGCAGTGATGTGAGGGAGCTTGCTGGTTTAAATGATTAGCGTGCCCCTCTAATCAACTTTAAAATCCATAACAAGCATCATCATTGTCTCTACAGTCATTCTTTCCTTTCCATTGTATTCTATAGTTTAAAATTACTGTTGTTCCCCCATATTAATAAAATAATTGTATTTAATAATTATTTTAGGATTTATTGGGGGTACTGTAAAGATTTAAAAAAAAAACACAAACAGTGTAACTGTGCATATTGCTGCACAATGAATTACAGGCCCATCCGTAAACAATGATCTTCTGCAGAAATGTTACTTTATACTATACTTTTCCTTTCCTTTTATACTTTATACTATATCCATTTCCCCCCCAAAAATCTTTCTATGATGATAAATATGGAACTGTTTATTTGGCCTTTTGCATGTATAATAAAGGCACCAACTAGTAAATTCCATGTAATCCTATTCGCTATCATAAAGAACTACTTACGGTCAGAATCTTTGCATCCACCACCCTTTGATCCAGGCATGATTGTTCTTTTAGTTATAATCTGCTGAAGGGATGGAAGTCTAGGATGGTACAGGTCTACCAGCAATGCCTGATGGTGCTGCTTTTATACACAAAGTGAAGCATTCAATTATTCAAAAGTACTTTCCAGGACCAATGGGAACCCTGTACCAATCACTGTTGTGAGCCATTTCCAGGATAATATGGGCATTATTAACAGGCTGGGATACTTTGGAGATGTTGCTATACGTGAGCTTATAAGGCCACATAATTGCCTTCTTCAAATCTTCTAATTGGAATTGATTTGCAATGCTTTGCCTGGCAGCCAGGGGGTGATCTGGCCTTTTAGCATGAGTTACAGTACCTGGATTACCTGCACATTTTTATTTACAAATCGATTAAAAAAATATATATATATTTTTTATAAATAAAGCTAAATTAATCTTGTCTCGTTTAAAAAACAAACATCTGCTTGTAGCTCATTCCTTTGTTTGAATGGAATATGCAACAGCAGTGATGCAGTGATGAATAAATATGGAAATAACCCTGAAATCTTTCATCACTGCAAAAAACATGCAGCATTTTTTTTCTATAGTATTTTTCTGAATACACAGAAGATTACACCTCCTTTAATCAAAGAAACCTGCCCACAACCTCTCCCTTGTAATATTTAGCTGGATTGGTTTTTAGTTGTTGCAAACCCAAATGAATCTAATAATATGACTGGCTCATAGTTTGTACTGTATAATAACCTTTAGCTACTAACTGGGCAGATGAAACGGGTTTGAATGTATGACTGTTTTTGAGAAGAATAAATAGAGCAATACAGTCTATCACATACTGGGTACCAAAGTATTAAGCAGGCGCTGCTTTAGGGGCTCCATTATTGGGCTTGTGCCTCCTTTATTCTACGTGATATAAAACAAGGAACATCTTGGGGGACGGTTACTTAGAAGGTGCTTAGCTTTAGCCCCTACATGCTAAGGCAGGTTCTGTAGTAACTACTGTAGGAAAATGTCCAATGCTGATACAACATTTACACGTAGACTAGCAAATTCCATCTTACTTGTATTTGTTGACATATAATGAATGTAGGGAGAGCACAAGACTTACAGCTCAACCCTGTGATAGCGTGATCTGCTACAACGCGGTCTGGGTGTGGCTCCCGGTTAAAAATATTATTTTTTTTACTGGGGGGAAAACTTACAGGATTTTCTGATAGGAATGTCCAGCTTCACAAACACAAACACACACACACACACACACACACACACACACACACACACACACACACACACACACACACACACACACACACACACACACACACACACACATATATATATAGCGATGACCTGTGTCGGATCCCCACCACCCTGTTCCGGGTAAGTCTGCGTGGGGGTGCCGCGGGTCCCCTGATCGCGGCCATTGTTTCCCTGCGAACCCAGTTATAACACGGTGGTATCGGGTGGACCCCGAGCACCATGGTATAATGGGGTTCAGCTGTATTATTAAATAAGTGGTATTGTGAACGTTAGTAAATCAAACAGCATATATGTAGATATGTATATGTGTGTTTGTGCCTAATCGCACCCAGAGATAACATTCTAGAGAAACTGTGAGGTAACGTCTGTTGTGGTAGATGTATCATATGCAAATATATGTCACGAGACAAGGTTGTGTATTATAAAATGACTGGAAAAGAATATAAAATACTTCACTATTTAAATTGCCTTACCAATTTCGTGCTCTATATCAGGGGTGTGCAAACCTGGGGGTGTGCCACCTAAGGGGGGGTGCGAGATCCTTTGGGGGGGCGGTGCAGGGTTTACAGAGGCCCGGTGCGCTTCTTGAAGGCATTTACATGAAATGCCTGGGAAGCGGTGAATGCCTCTGCAACTCTCTCTTACCTTGGTTCAGACGTAGCGGTCATGTGACATCGCGTTGCCATGGCAACACGATGTCATGATGCCAGAACGTCCGAGCCACGGTAAGGAGGGGGGTGCAAGGAGCGGGGGCACGAGAAGAGGGGTACAGCCAGCAGGGGGTGCAGGGGAAATTATAGCGCTCCCCTGGTCTATATCATTGATTGCCCCTGTAAACTGTATTATATCGGCAAACCATTCGATCTTTAAAAGTCAGAATTGGAGAACACATTAATGGAATTAAAAATGCCAAACCCCTTTCAGATAATTGCAAAAAGATTCATAATCTAGCTCAGCATTTCTTGGACCACCATGATGGTAAACTTAAATGACTTTATTTTAGGGGGTTTGAAGTGATCCCAAGAGATCCCAGAAAGGGTGACAGGGAACCCGACTTCTCCATAGGGAGCCATTTTGGATATATACTATCCCGGCTAGCTGTATTCTAAAGCTTGCCGGGTGTATTGCAGGCTAACCGCGGGTCTTCTCTCCGTTTAAAACGGAGTTTCCCACGCGGCGGCCGCTTCAATAGATAAGCTTACTATTGAAAGCGCCCGAGGCGCGGGAAAACCGTCAGAAAACGGCCAAAGATAACCGCGCGCCGCCCGCAGCTGCTTTTAAACTGCGGCGGCAGCCGCATTAGTTTTAAGCTGGCCGAGACTGTACGCTTCGGAGTAAAACACCATCACGACTGAATGAATTGATATAGTTACACCGTTCCTAAAGTTGTCTAATTGGTCCCAAATTTTGAGAGTAATTGAAGTATGATATCACAATGGTCCATATACCTTCACCCCCCTGGTATATCCTATTCCCCTTTTCCCTGTTCGTCCCCCTTCCTTTTCCCCTGCCTCTTTCTGAGGATGAGGGTACTCTATGTGATATATTGGATTTTTGGATCATATATTTTTTGTATATTCAATATTTCAACATGGATTATTTCTACCTGTACCGTGTATATTATAATATATGGTTGAAATATCTGCATATTAAATGTTATATCCATATGATGAAATGTTGAGGGACTATTAGTTCCCAGACCATTCAAGATCATGAATTTCTGGTCCCTGATCCTCTGGTCATGTGTGTTTTGAGATTATTGGTATGAACTCAGTTCTCGGTTATATAATCTAAATTTACTATATGTTTCCATATATAGTCCAATAAATTTTGATGATGATCTATACATTTTCCATCCATATATCGTGATTGTTTAGTTAGGAATTTATTCTATAACTCTTTATCTACACCACATGAAATCACTGACTAAGTATACTAATTGCATTTTTGCCAAACGAATGAATTGATTAATATTAGGGTTTCATTTGGTCTATTGATTGCCATGTGTTGATTTAGTGACAGATATATTTTATGTATTGAGGTTATCTATCTTAATGATGAATTTTAGAACATCATAGAACACTAGGGCCCTTAGGTCCTTAGTCTTCTTGTTATATGTGTTTTCATTATAATAGTGGTTCAAGGTTAATAATCGAGTCATATACAATTTTTTGCAAATTACACCTTTATGATTCTGGTATGTCATTTATATAATAACTGTATTGTATGTAGTTCAACAATTAATGATACCATCTAAGAAGATACATTTTTACATAATTCCATGGTGGTTATAAATAAATTGTATATGATTAACTGGTTATGGAATTTTGCTATATCCATCTGGTCAACAAGATATTTTTAGAGTTACTGTATATACTTTAATAAATGTATAGGTTATTTTGTCTGTTTACATTTTTGTTCTGGTTTTGTATGTATTTTTTAGTCATTTTTAGTATTTTTTAGTATGTAATTGGAAGGTTATTTGCCCTATTGGTTTAGGCTCTACAGGAGGGATTATTTGGGTATAAATACATCAGCAACTAGAGCTAGAGACCCACCCCCTGCTGAAGTGTCAAATGACACAAAACGTGTTGAGATACTGAGGTCATCATGTTCTTCTAACGTTGGACGCTGTGAGGCCAGACGTCTGAGGTCATCCTCAACCCATGAGGACACAACAACCGACCCATAACGATCCTCCACAATCTCTTTTGGGACCTTTCCCCCCCCACCCTCCCCACTGTGTGGTGATAATCAACATATCTACAGAGGGATCAAGGTCCGGTTACCGTCTGGGTCCTGGTGTGGGGAGGATTGAAACGTATATTGCTATTTAAATTTTACAATTGTTTATTTTTTATATAAAGTATTCATTTATTTGACTGATTATGTCCTCTTACTGTATGCACTTTCTGTTTGTGTTTTGTTGTATTATTCAATAAGAAGGAAAAAACCTGGGCACTGCGGATTTCTGCTTAGAAAATGTATTGTGAGCCAAAAAGTATGACGTTTCGGCCTCAAGGGCCTTTCTCAAATGCAAATGGCATAATAGACAAACAACATTAAAAGACTTCTTAAATAGACCCCATCACATATGTTCATAATTGTCACTGATTAACATCCATCTCCGATTGTCCGTCGCTTCTAGTGATGCCTGGGCTGTTCTTTCCTCTCATTCGTTGTATCATCCCTTCCATCAGATCTCACGATATCTGTGACATCATCACAGGGAGTCTTCCAACCTCCTGGTGCTATGACGCGGATTATGTTATCGCGTTTCTTGTCCGACATCGTTCCGCCTCCTGGGGGCTCCTTTTTGCCCTTCCTCTGATGCACACACTTCCTTCAGTCCCTCCAGATGTGGGGTGGAGCTAATGATCCCTTTCATGCTCCGTGGTGTGTCCTCAGCAATGGGTCCTCCCCTTCAGTCATCATCACTCCTCCTTAGTGTCTCTTTGTGAGGCAATCCCCTGCCTTCTCCATGATTTGTATCCTCAAAGATCGAAGTCTCCATTGTGTACCTCCTATACAGGGTATTTAGTGAATAAAGAGGGGTTTTAGAGAAACATCCATTTTGCCCTTTGCATACTAGGGAGGACTCAGTGTACAATATTCAAACCCTGAACAAATTAAAATCTGCATTTTCATTAAAGATGCTTAGCATTTATTTAAAATAAAAAAAAACTCCATAAGTGTAAAAAATATATAATATATCCCATATGAGCAGACATACAAACCAAAACATCAATCTAAGACTTCCAGCAGCAGCAGCAGCAGCAGCAGCAGGTACCAGGTCACCTCTCAGTGGGGAAGCAACCTAGGGATAGATTATCATTGAGTCCTCTTGGAAAAACCGTATTTAACGTAAATTTCCAGAAGGCTTCACGTTAAAATAACAGGGTATCCCTATCCATCCCTGACAAGCTATTTTTTACTTGTTCGATACCCATTATTTTAAGTGAGGTTACGGAATGCCTGAATTCCCTACAGTGTCTAATCAATTCAGTTTCTTCAATTGTGTTATTGATCTTGCTTTTATGCTCTATATATCTTGTTTTCAGCATGCGTTTCGTCTTACCTATATAGCTCAGACCGCAGGGGAAAAGTTTGTCTATTATGCCATTTGCATTTGAAGCAGTAGTTTGATCTACGAAACATGTTGGATGTATTAATGCCATAATTTTGCCTATATTCATCCTTTGGATCTGTATCACCATCAGCTTATATTGGCTGCTACCGTGCTAACTGAGCGATTTCTGCGCCGGTAAGAGACTGTTAAGGACTCTCCTTCTTCCTCCCTATTGATTCCTCCATTGCCACGAGAACTGTGACGTCACTCCGCTACACCACGTGACGGAGCGGCATCGTGGCACGCTGTGTAAGCCCCTGCAGTTGCGGAAGTGTTTGCAGAGCAATTCCAACAGCTCTGGACTGCCCTAAGATCATAGCAGCTGGGAAAAGCAGCGAATCTACACAGGAGAGACGGGGACTGTAGGGGAATTTCCCTGGAGGCAGTTTATTTGGGCTCCTCTTATTGAAATTATGTCTGGCGTATATATTTTTAATTTTTATTCCTACAACTCACATGGAAACACTTAAAGACTTGGACTGAAAAACTTTAGCTGTTCATAAAATCTGTAGAAAACAGAGAGCTCAGTTGCAATCTTGTATTAATACAGCTATCTCTGCAGTGCTACTGGTTCTACAAGCTGCTTTGTATATTATACTTTTCTTTTTAAATCAATCAATAATATACATTCTAAAACACAAGTCAGACAGCAGATGCTTTAATCAATTTATTTTAATATGTGTAATTAGACACATTAAAGGGGGCTGATCTCTTAAGAAGTAATGTAAAGAAGCGAGTTAACAGAATGTTTAATCATTTAGGTCAAAACATTTGAGAATGAATCACAGGAGATATTTTTCCAGCATCAGGATCCTCACTTCTTGACTCCACCTCAGTGTCTCACTTGACATTAACTGCTCTTATCCCCCTGAGCTTCCACACCCGGTCCTCAGTGGCATCCACTGCTATGACCTCCGTGACCTCCACCGCTGCTACCTCCGCCACTGTGACCTCCACCACTGTGACCTCCGTGACCTCCACCGCTGCTACCTCCACCACTGTGACCTCCGTGACTTCCGCCACTTTGACACCCGTGACCTCCGCCACTGTGACCTCCGTGACCTCCGCCGCTGCTACCTCCGCCACTTTGACCTCCGTGACTTCCGCCACTTTGACACCCGTGGCCTCCGCCACTGTGACCTCCGTGACCTCCGCTGCTGCTGCTACCTCCGCCACTTTGACCTCCGTGACTTCCGCCACTTTGACACCCGTGGCCTCCGCCACTGTGACCTCCGTGACCTCCGCCGCTGCTACCACCGGCACTGTGACCTCCATGACCTCCGCCACTGTAACCTCCATGACCTCCGCTGCTGCTACCTCCGCCACTGTGTCCTCCGTGAATTCCGCCACTTTGACCTCCGTGACCTCCGCCGCTGTGACACCCATGACCTGCGCCACCTTGACCTCCATGACCTCCACCACTTGGACCTCCGTGACCTCCTCCGCTTTGACCTCCGTGACCTCCACCACTTTGACCTCCATGACCTCCCCCGCTCTTACCCCCGCAAGCGTCAGCTGAATCTAATGAAAAATAGAAGTAGAATTGTAAGGGAAATCTGAGATGCATTAATTACTTCTTAATGTAGGAAATGTCAGACAAAAATCATACAAAGGAAGCTTTGAGGGATTTTTAGTAATTATGCACTAAAAGGAGGGAAACAGGGAACAGCAGATACAACATTGCCCTCTGATAAACTGCAAATGTTTGTAATCCAAAAGACAGCTGTAGGTTATCCTACAGATCTATCAGTTCTTATGAATTCAAAGTCAGTTCTTATTCTAAACCCTCAAATCTTTCAGACCTCAATGGAAGTTGACATTAATGGAGCATATTTTCCATGTATCTCGATCTTAACAGTATGATAATAGTCTAGGCCAATCTTTCTACAGATCTTACTCTGATAAAGCAAAGTGGCAAACAGTCCAGCAAATGGGCATCGAAATCAAGACTTTGGTTTAAATAAAATTTGTGTTTTGTTTCTGGTAAGGAAAAAAAATATTTCGGGGATTTATATTTTCACCAAATTATGAACAGAACTCAAAAAATCAGGGAATGAAATTATGCTTAAAATAATTATACAATTAAAAAATAATAATTCAGAAACTGAAATAATTTAACTGAAAAACGAAATATTTAGAAATGGCAAGAAACACCCTTAGTTCTTAACTCCACTCATAACCCCACAGTGGAGATGGCTCTTGGTCTGGTGTTCTGGGTTTGGTTCTAAATCATTTTTGGGTTTTGGTTTGCAAAATTTGAAGGGATATTATTTTATTTTTCCATTTGGCTTTGCAATGTAAATTTCTGATAGTTTATGATTTCACACACATGGTTTGCCCATCTCTTCTCTGGATTGCTTCAAAATATATTTTTCTCACAATATTACAACAATAAATATCTCTACTGAGTCTAAGATTATGGGTGCTCTTTATAAGCATTGATTTAGGAATAAATTATGTATTATACATTTTTCTTTAAGGATTAAAACTCAGGCTTTAATGTTCCTGTTATCTCTGAGAGTTGGGATGAATAAATAGAATGTTGTATTTTAATGTTGCATACACTTTGTATTTTGCAGAGGAGAGCAAAGATGGCAATCGAACATATATATATATATATGTGTGTGTGTGCATTGTTTCCACAATGTTTCTTATAAATACAAAACTATAACCTTAAGCCATTTTGAAAAAAAATGCAAAACCTTCTTCTAAAATTACAGATTAGGATTAGGCAGTGATGTGAGGGAGATTGCTGGTTTAAATGATTAGCGTGCCCCTCTAATCAACTTTAAAATCCATTACAAGCATCATCATTGTCTCTACAGTCATTCTTTCCTTTCCATTGTATTCTATAGTTTAAAATTACTGTTGTTCCCCCATATTAATAAAATAATTGTATTTAATAATTATTTTAGGATTTATTGGGGGTACTGTAAAGATTTAAAAAAGAACACAAACAGTGTAACTGTGCATATTGCTGCACAATGAATTACAGGCCCATCCGTAAACAATGATCTTCTGCAGAAATGTTACTTTATACTATACTTTTCCTTTCCTTTTATACTTTATACTATATCCATTTCCCCCAAAAAAATCTTTCTATGATGATAAATATGGAACTGTTTATTTGGCCTTTTGCATGTATAATAAAGGCACCAACTAGTAAATTCCATGTAATCCTATTCGCTATCATAAAGAACTACTTACGGTCAGAATCTTTGCATCCACCACCCTTTGATCCAGGCATGATTGTTCTTTTAGTTATAATCTGCTGAAGGGATGGAAGTCTAGGATGGTACAGGTCTACCAGCAATGCCTGATGGTGCTGCTTTTATACACAAAGTGAAGCATTCAATTATTCAAAAGTACTTTCCAGGACCAATGGGAACCCTGTACCAATCACTGTTGTGTGTCATTTCCAAGATAATATGGGCATTATTAGCAGGCTGGGATACTTTGGAGATGTTGCTATACATGAGCTTATAAGGCCACATAATTGCCTTCTTCAAATCTTCTAATTGGAATTGATTTGCAATGCTTTGCCTGGCAGCCAGGGGGTGATCTGGCCTTTTAGCATGAGTTACCTGGATTACCTGCACATTTTTATTTACAAATCGATTAAAAAAAATATATTTTTTTTTTATAAATAAAGCTAAATTAATCTTGTCTCGTTTAAAAAACAAACATCTGCTTGTAGCTCATTCCTTTGTTTGAATGGAATATGCAACAGCAGTGATGCAGTGATGAATAAATATGGAAATAACCCTGAAATCTTTCATCACTGCAAAAAACATGCAGCATTTTTTTTCTATAGTATTTTTCTGAATACACAGAAGATTACACCTCCTTTAATCAAAGAAACCTGCCCACAACCTCTCCCTTGTAATGTTTAGCTGGATTGGTTTTTAGTTGTTGCAAACCCAAATGAATCTAATAATATGACTGGCTCATAGTTTGTACTGTATAATAACCTTTAGCTACTAACTGGGCAGATGAAACGGGTTTGAATGTATGACTGTTTTTGAGAAGAATAAATAGAGCAATACAGTCTATCACATACTGGGTACCAAAGTATTAAGCAGGCGCTGCTTTAGGGGCTCCATTAATGGGCTTGTGCCTCCTTTATTCTACGTGATATAAAACAAGGAACATCTTGGGGGACGGTTACTTAGAAGGTGCTTAGCTTTAGCCCCTACATGCTAAGGCAGGTTCTGTAGTAACTACTGTAGGAAAATGCCCAATGCTGATACAACATTTACACGTAGACTAGCAAATTCCATCTTACTTGTATTTGTTGACATATAATGAATGTAGGGAGAGCACAAGACTTACAGCTCAACCCTGTTATAGCGTGATCTGCTACAACGTGGTCTGGGTGTGGCTCCCGGTTAAAAATATTATTTTTTGTAGTGGGGGGCAAACGTACAGGATTTTCTGATAGGAATGTCCGGCTTCACAAACACAAACACAAACACAAACACACACACACACACACACACACACACACACACACACACACACACACACACACACACACATATATATATAGCGATGACCTGTGTCGGATCTCCACCACCCTGTTCCGGGTATGTCTGCATGGGGGTGCCACGGATCCCCTGATCGCTGCCATTTTTTTCCTGCGAACCAGTTATAACACGGTGGTATCGGGTGGACCCCGAGCACCATGGTATAATGGGGTTCAGCTGTATTATTAAATAAGTGGTATTGTGAACGTTAGTAAATCAAACAGCATATATGTAGATATGTATATGTGTGTTTGTGCCTAATCGCATAAAGAGATAACTTTCTAGAGAAACTGTGAGGTAACTTCTGTTGTGGTAGATGTATCATATGCAAATATATGTCACGAGACAAGGTTGTGTATTATAAAATGACTGGTAAAGAATATAAAATACTTCACTATATAAATTGCCTTACCAATTTCGTGCTCTATATCATGGGTGTGCAAACCTGGGGGTGTGCCTCCTAAGGGGGGGTGCGAGATCCTTTGGGGGGGCGGTGCAGGGTTTACAGAGGCCCGGTGCGCTTCTTGAAGGCATTTACATTAAATGCCGGGGAAGCGGTGAATGCCTCTGCAACTCTCTCCTACCTTGGTTCAGACGTAGCGGTCATGTGACATCGCGTTGCCATGGCAACACGATGTCATGATGCCAGAACGTCCGAGCCACGGTAAGGAGGGGGGTGCAAGGAGCGGGGGCACGAGAAGAGGGGTACAGCCAGCAGGGGGTGCAAGGGAAAAGATAGCGCTCCCCTGGTTTATATCATTGATTGCCCCTGTAAACTGTATTATATCGGCAAACCACTCGATCTTTAAAAGTCAGAATTGGAGAACACATTAATGGAATTAAAAATGCCAAACGCCTTTCAGATAATTGCCAAAAGATTCATAATCTAGCTCAGCATTTCTTGGACCACCATGATGGTAAACTTGAATGTCTATATTTTAGGGGGTTTGAAGTGATCCCAAGAGATCCCAGAAAGGGTGACAGGGAACCACGACTTCTCCAAAGGGAGCCATTTTGGATATATACTGTCCCGGCCAGCTTTATTCTAAAGCTTGCCGGGTGTATTGCAGGCTAACCGCGGGTCTTCTCTCCGTTTAAAACGGAGTTTCCCACGCGGCGCCGCTTCAATAGATAAGCGCTAATGTCGCTTACTATTGAAAGCGCCCGAGGCGCGGGAAAACCGTATGAAAACGGCCGAAGATAACCGCGCGCCGCCCGCAGCTGTTTTTAAACTGCAGCGGCAGCCGCATTTGTTTTAAGCTGGCCGAGACTGTACGCTTCGGAGTAAAACACCATCACGACTGAATGAATTGATATAGTTGACACCGTTCCTAAAGTTGTCTAATTGGTCCCAAATTTTGAGAGTAATTGAAGATGATATCACAATGGTCCATATACCCTTCACCCCCCTGGTATATCCTATTCCCCTTTTCCCTGTTCGTCCCCCTTCCTTTTCCCCCTGCCTCTTTCTGAGGATGAGGGGACTCTATGTGATATATTGGATTTTTGGATCATATATTTTTTGTATATTAAATATTTCAACATGGATTATTTCTACCTGTACCGTATATACAGTATTATAATATATGGTTGAAATATCTGCATATTAAATGTTATATCCATATGATGAAATGTTGAGGGACTATTAGTTCCCAGACCATTCAAGATCATGAATTTCTGGTCCCTGATCCTCTGGTCATGTGTGTTTTGAGATTATTGGTATGAACTCAGTTCTCGGTTATATAATCTAAATTTACTATATGTTTCCATATATAGTCCAATAAATTTTGATGATGATCTATACATTTTCCATCTATATATCGTGATTGTTTAGTTAGGAATTTATTCTATAACTCTTTATCTACACCACATGAAATCACTGACTAAGTATACTAATTGCATTTTTGCCAAACGAATGAATTGATTAATATTAGGGTTTCATTTGGTCTATTGATTGCCATGTGTTGATTTAGTGACAGATATATTTTATGTATTGAGGTTATCTTAATGATGAATTTTAGAACATCATAGAACACTAGGGCCCTTAGGTCCTTAGTCTTCTTGTTATATGTGTTTTCATTATAATAGTGGTTCAAGGTTAATAATCGTGTCATATACAATTTTTTGCAAATTACACCTTTATGATTCTGGTATGTCATTTATATAATAACTGTATTGTATGTAGTTCAACAATTAATGATACCATCTAAGAAGATACATTTTTACATAATTCCATGGTGGTTATAAATAAATTGTATATGATTAACTGGTTATGGAATTTTGCTATATCCATCTGGTCAACAAGATATTTTTAGAGTTACTGTATATACTTTGATAAATGTATAGGTTATTTTGTCTGTTTACATTTTTGTTCTGGTTTTGTATGTATTTTTTAGTCATTTTTAGTATTTTTTAGTATGTAATTGGAAGGTTATTTGCCCTATTGGTTTAGGCTCTACAGGAGGGATTATTTGGGTATAAATACATCAGCAACTAGAGCTAGAGACCCACCCCCTGCTGAAGTGTCAAATGACACAAAACGTGTTGAGATACTGAGGTCATCATGTTCTTCTAACGTTGGACGCTGTGAGGACAGACGTCTGAGGTCATCCTCAACCCATGAGGACACAACAACCGACCCATAACGATCCTCCACAATCTCTTTTGGGACCTTTCCCCCCCCACCCTCCCCACTGTGTGGTGATAATCAACATATCTACCGAGGGATCAAGGTCCGGTTACCATCTGGGTCCTGATGTGGGGAGGATTGAAACGTATATTGCTATTTAAATTTTACAATTGTTTATTTTTTATATAAAGTATTCATTTATTTGACTGATTATGTCCTCTTACTGTATGCACTTTCTGTTTGTGTTTTGTTGTATTATTCAATAAGAAGGAAAAAACCTGGGCACTGCGGATTTCTGCTTAGAAAATGTATTGTGAGCCAAAAAGTATGACGTTTCGGCCTCAAGGGCCTTTCTGAAATGCAAATGGCATAATAGACAAACAACATTAAAAGACTTCTTAAATAGACCCCATCACATATGTTCATAATTGTCACTGATTAACATCCATCTCCGATTGTCCGTCGCTTCTAGTGATGCCTGGGCTGTTCTTTCCTCTCATTCGTTGTATCATCCCTTCCATCAGATCTCGCGATATCTGTGACGTCATCACAGGGCGTCTTCCAACCTCCTGGTGCTATGACGCGGATTATGTTATCGCGTTTCTTGTCCGACATCGTTCCGCCTCCTGGGGGCTCCTTTTTGCCCTTCCTCTGATGCACACACTTCCTTCAGTCCCTCCAGATGTGGGGTGGAGCTAATGATCCCTTTCATGCTCCGTGGTGTGTCCTCAGCAATGGGTCCTCCCCTTCAGTCATCATCACTCCTCCTTAGTGTCTCTTTGTGAGGCAATCCCCTGCCTTCTCCATGATTTGTATCCTCAAAGATCGAAGTCTCCATTGTGTACCTCCTATACAGGGTATTTAGTGAATAAAGAGGGGTTTTAGAGAAACATCCATTTTGCCCTTTGCATACTAGGGAGGACTCAGTGTACAATATTCAAACCCTGAACAAATTAAAATCTGCATTTTCATTAAAGATGCTTAGCATTTATTTAAAATCAAAAAAAACTCCATAAGTGTAAAACATATATAATATATCCCATATGAGCAGACATACAAACAAAACAAAACGGGTAAGTCTGCGTGGGGGTGCCGCGGGTCCCCTGATCGCAGCCATTTTTTTCCCTGCAAACCCAGTTATAACACGGTGGTATCGGGTGGACCCCGAGCACCATGGTATAATGGGGTTCAGCTGTATTATTAAATAAGTGGTATTGTGAACGTTAGTAAATCAAACAGCATATATGTAGATATGTATATATGTGTTTGTGCCTAATCGCATCCAGAGATAACTTTCTAGAGAAACTGTGAGGTAACTTCTGTTGTGGTAGATGTATCATATGCAAATATATGTCACGAGACAAGGTTGTGTATTATAAAATGACTGGTAAAGAATATAAAATACTTCACTATTTAAATTGCCTTACCAATTTCGTGCTCCATATCAGGTGTGTGCAAACCTGGGGGTGTGCCTCCTAAGGGGGGGTGCGAGATCCTTTGGGGGGGTGGCGCAGGGTTTACAGAGGCCCGGTGTGCTTCTTGAAGGCATTTACATTAAATGCCAGGGAAGCAGTGAATGCCTCTGCAACTCTCTCTTACCTTGGTTCAGACGTAGCGGTCATGTGACATCGCGTTGCCATGGCAACACGATGTCATGATGCCAGAACGTCCGAGCCACGGTAAGGAGGGGGGTGCAAGGAGCGGGGGCACGAGAAGAGGGGTACAGCCGGCAGGGGGTTCAGGGGAAAAGATAGCGCTCCCCTGGTCTATATCATTGATTGCCCCAGTAAACTGTATTATATCGGCCAACCATTCGATCTTTAAAAGTCAGAATTGGAGAACACATTAATGGAATTAAAAATGCCAAACGCCTTTCAGATAATTGCCAAAATATTCATAATCTAGCTCAGCATTTCTTGGACCACCATGATGGTAAACTTAAATGACTTTATTTTAGGGGGTTTGAAGTGATCCCAAGAGATCCCAGAAAGGGTGACAGGGAACCACGACTTCTCCAAAGTGAGCCATTTTGGATATATACTATCCCGGCTAGCTGTATTCTAAAGCTTGCCGGGTGTATTGCAGGCTAACCGCGGGTCTTCTCTCCGTTTAAAACGGAGTTTCCCACGCGGCGGCCGCTTCAATAGTTAAGCTTACTATTGAAAGCGCCCGAGGCGCGGGAAAACCGTATGAAAACGGCCGAAGATAACCGCGCGCCGCCCGCAGCTGTTTTTAAACTGCGGCAGCAGCCGCATTAGTTTTAAGCTGGCCGAGACTGTACGCTTCGGAGTAAAACACCATCACGACTGAATGAATTGATATAGTTACACCGTTCCTAAAGTTGTCTAATTGGTCCCAAATTTTGAGAGTAATTGAAGTATGATATCACAATGGTCCATATACCCTTCACCCCCCTGGTATATCCTATTCCCCTTTTCCCTGTTTGTCCCCTTCTCTTTTCCCCCTGCCTCTTTCTGAGGATGAGGGGACTCTATGTGATATATTGGATTTTTGGATCATATATTTTTTGTATATTAAATATTTCAACATGGATTATTTCTACCTGTACCGTATATACAGTATTATAATATATGGTTGAAATATCTGCATATTAAATGTTATATCCATATGATGAAATGTTGAGGGACTATTAGTTCCCAGACCATTCAAGATCATGAATTTCTGGTCCCTGATCCTCTGGTCATGTGTGTTTTGAGATTATTGGTATGAACTCAGTTCTCGGTTATATAATCTAAATTTACTATATGTTTCCATATATAGTCCAATAAATTTTGATGATGATCTATACATTTTCCATCTATATATCGTGATTGTTTAGTTAGGAATTTATTCTATAACTCTTTATCTACACCACATGAAATCACTGACTAAGTATACTAATTGCATTTTTGCCAAACGAATGAATTGATTAATATTAGGGTTTCATTTGGTCTATTGATTGCCATGTGTTGATTTAGTGACAGATATATTTTATGTATTGAGGTTATCTTAATGATGAATTTTAGAACATCATAGAACACTAGGGCCCTTAGGTCCTTAGTCTTCTTGTTATATGTGTTTTCATTATAATAGTGGTTCAAGGTTAATAATCGTGTCATATACAATTTTTTGCAAATTACACCTTTATGATTCTGGTATGTCATTTATATAATAACTGTATTGTATGTAGTTCAACAATTAATGATACCATCTAAGAAGATACATTTTTACATAATTCCATGGTGGTTATAAATAAATTGTATATGATTAACTGGTTATGGAATTTTGCTATATCCATCTGGTCAACAAGATATTTTTAGAGTTACTGTATATACTTTGATAAATGTATAGGTTATTTTGTCTGTTTACATTTTTGTTCTGGTTTTGTATGTATTTTTTAGTCATTTTTAGTATTTTTTAGTATGTAATTGGAAGGTTATTTGCCATATTGGTTTAGGCTCTACAGGAGGGATTATTTGGGTATAAATACATCAGCAACTAGAGCTAGAGACCCACCCCCTGCTGAAGTGTCAAATGACACAAAACGTGTTGAGATACTGAGGTCATCATGTTCTTCTAACGTTGGACGCTGTGAGGACAGACGTCTGAGGTCATCCTCAACCCATGAGGACACAACAACCGACCCATAACGATCCTCCACAATCTCTTTTGGGACCTTTCCCCCCCACCCTCCCCACTGTGTGGTGATAATCAACATATCTACCGAGGGATCAAGGTCCGGTTACCATCTGGGTCCTGATGTGGGGAGGATTGAAACGTATATTGCTATTTAAATTTTACAATTGTTTATTTTTTATATAAAGTATTCATTTATTTGACTGATTATGTCCTCTTACTGTATGCACTTTCTGTTTGTGTTTTGTTGTATTATTCAATAAGAAGGAAAAAACCTGGGCACTGCGGATTTCTGCTTAGAAAATGTATTGTGAGACAAAAAGTATGACGTTTCGGCCTCAAGGGCCTTTCTCAAATGCAAATGGCATAATAGACAAACAACATTAAAAGACTTCTTAAATAGACCCCATCACATATGTTCATAATTGTCACTGATTAACATCCATCTCCGATTGTCCGTCGCTTCTAGTGATGCCTGGGCTGTTCTTTCCTCTCATTCGTTGTATCATCCCTTCCATCAGATCTCGCGATATCTGTAACGTCATCACAGGGCGTCTTCCAACCTCCTGGTGCTATGACGCGGATTATGTTATCGCGTTTCTTGTCCGACATCGTTCCGCCTCCTGGGGGCTCCTTTTTGCCCTTCCTCTGATGCACACACTTCCTTCAGTCCCTCCAGATGTGGGGTGGAGCTAATGATCCCTTTCATGCTCCGTGGTGTGTCCTCAGCAATGGGTCCTCCCCTTCAGTCATCATCACTCCTCCTTAGTGTCTCTTTGTGAGGCAATCCCCTGCCTTCTCCATGATTTGTATCCTCAAAGATCGAAGTCTCCATTGTGTACCTCCTATACAGGGTATTTAGTGAATAAAGAGGGGTTTTAGAGAAACATCCATTTTGCCCTTTGCATACTAGGGAGGACTCAGTGTACAATATTCAAACCCTGAACAAATTAAAATCTGCATTTTCATTAAAGATGCTTAGCATTTATTTAAAATCAAAAAAAACTCCATAAGTGTAAAAAATATATAATATATCCCATATGAGCAGACATACAAACCAAAACATCAATCTAAGACTTCCAGCAGCAGCAGCAGCAGCAGCAGCAGGTACCAGGTCACCTCTCAGTGGGGAAGCAACCTAGGGATAGATTATCATTGAGTCCTCTTGGAAAAACCGTATTTAACGTAAATTTCCAGAAGGCTTCACGTTAAAATAACAGGGTATCCCTATCCATCCCTGACAAGCTATTTTTTACTTGTTCGATACCCATTATTTTAAGTGAGGTTACGGGATGCCTGAATTCCCTACAGTGTCTAATCAATTCAGTTTCTTCAATTGTGTTATTGATCTTGCTTTTATGCTCTATATATCTTGTTTTCAGCATGCGTTTCGTCTTACCTATATAGCTCAGACCGCAGGGGAAAAGTTTGTCTATTATGCCATTTGCATTTGAGAAAGGCCCTTGAGGCCGAAACATCATACTTTTTGGCTCACAATAAATTTTCTAAGCAGAAATCCGCAGCGCCCATGTTTTTTCCTTCATATCAGATATTGGAGTACTACCCAGAGATTCCTGAACCAGGTGCACCGTTATTTATTTTGATTTGATATATTGGGGAGTGCAGCATCATCCCACTGTTCTCTTGTTGTATTATTCGCCATGTTTAGGGCAGGGGGAATTCATTCAGATGTTTCGTTAGGATTTAGCCTCTGTACTTTGCTTTCAGAATGTGATTCTGCTTGAGATAGTTGAGATGTATCTATTTCATTTTAAAGGACTAAGATCATGTCTCCTGCTACAATTCATTTTCATTTTTTTATTGATTAATAGAATGTTATATATGGGGCCTTTTCATATTAAATATCTTCCTTCTTTGTCGCTATTCTTTTACGCCAGGACGAATCGTGTCACCTGTACTTTATTTGTAACTTTAAACATAGGAAGGATATCGGCTGAATTGTTCTTTGGCAATTCTGTTCCACAACAGGGTCAGATGATAAACATGAATGACACTCAAACAAAGACAAATGAAGCCCAAAGGCTCCCGTGGCATTAAACCCTTTAACATAAATTCAGAAAAACCCTAATTATTGGACAAGTTTTTTTTTATTTGATCAGTTCTGCTTTCAGGCCCATGTTTGTACATTTTACTGCTACTCTCTGTGTTGTGTTTTAGCTATTGACCTCACACTTATTCCTGATTGATCATTACCTTTAGAATTGTTGTTTTTTGCTCTCTTTGTTTCCTCTTTTTCATTTATATATGAGACACACGTCTTGTTTCAGGGGATCTGTATGTGTTGGGGTGATGGTTGTGTTTGTGGCGAGGGAAGTTATGTGTTATAGGTAGGGTGACCAGATTTACAAAAGTAAAAACCGGGACATTACAAAAAATATTTAAAACAAATGACATAATCAACAGCGCTTTATGTGTCCTTTATGTCTCTCCGCCCCTCACACACAGCCTATTCTCTCCTCCCACCATTCTCATCCCCCCTCCCATCTCCTTTACCGTTCCCCCTCTCATCCCTCCATTGTCGTTCCACCCTACCCATGCTGTCTCTCTCCTCATTATCTGTGTGTCTCTCTCCCACCCATTCTCTGTGTGTCTCTCTACCCAATTCTCTGTGTGTCTCACTCCCCCCCCATTCTCTGTGTCTCTCTCTCCCCCATTCTTTGTGTCGCTCTCTCTCCCCATTCTGTGTCTTTCTCTACCCATGCTGTGTGTCTCTCTCTCCCATCATGCTGTGTGTGTCTCCCTTCCATTGATTTTTGTGTCTCTCTCCCCCCCATGCTGTGTCTCTCTATATATCCCCATGCTTTCTCTCTCTCCCCCATGCTGTTTGTGTGTCTCTCCCCATTCTCTCTCTCTCCCTAAGCTGTGTCTCTCTTCTCTTCCCATTCTGTGTGTCTCTCTCCCCCCATGCTGTATGTGTCTCTCCCCATGCTGTATGTGTCTCTCTTTCCCCACGACTTGTGTGTCTCTCTTTCCCCATGCCTTGTGTATCTCTCTCTCCCGATGATGTGTGTGTCTCTCTCTCCCCATGCTGTTTGTGTCTATCTCTCTCCCAACGCGGTATGTGTCTCTCCCCATGCTGTGTGTCTCTCTCTCCCCATGCTGTGTGTGTCTCTCTCTCTCTACACATGCTGTGTGTGTCTCTCTCTCCCCATGCTGTGTGTGTCTCTCTCTCTACCCATGATGTGTGTCTCTCTCTCCCCCCATGCTGTGTGTGTCTCTTTCCCCATGCTGTGTGTCTCTCTCCCCATGCTGTGTGTCTCTCTCTATCCCCATGCTGTGTGTGTCTCTCTCTCCCAATGCTGTGTGCGTCTCTTTCCCCATGATGTGTCTCTCTCCCCATGCTGTGTCTCTCTCTCACCCTATGTGTTGTCTTTCCCCATGCTGTGTGTTTCTCTCTATCCCCATTCTGTGTTTCTGTCTCCCTATAGTGAGTGTGTGTGTCCCTACCTGTCACTCTGGAGCATGGGTGGGGGGAAAGAAGCCATATTGAGACCTGGCAGCAGACACCGGAAGTTCTCACTGCTGGGGCTCCACTGTCACTAACCCCACCCTCACCCTGTGCAGCTAACCCCAACCCTACCCTCTGCAGCTAACCCCATCCTCTGCAGGTTAGACCCCATCCAAATCCTGTGCAGCTAACCCCGCCCCCACCCTCTGCAGCTAACCCCACCCTCTGCAGGTCAGACCCCATCCAAACCCTGTGCAGCTAAACCTGCACCAACCCTCTGTAGCTAACCCGCCTCCATGCTCTGCAGCTAACCCCACCTCCACCCTCTGCAGCTAACCCCACCCCCACCCTCTGCAGTTAACCCCATCCCCATACTCTTCAGCTAACCCTGCCCCCACTCTCTGCAGCTAACACCTCCTCACCCTCTGCAGCTAACACCGCACCAATCCTCTACAGATAACCCCACCCCCACCCTCTGCAGTTAACTCCAACCATCTGCAGCTCAGACAGAGCTCTGCTCTCCTCCTGCTCTCCTCCCAGCATTCCCTTCTCTCTGCGGCCCCCCTGCTCTGATGGTCAAACCGGGACAGGCATTACAAAACTGGGACAGTCACAGCTAACCCGGGACATCTGGTCACCCTAGTTATAGGGCCTGTGTGGATTGGTTAATGTTTACATGCATTCTCTAAAATCTTTCACGGCCAAATGAGCAGTAACATACTTTATTGTTTTGCAATAAGTTGCAGTTCGCTCAAGCTCTTACAGATATGAATATAGACTTTACCTTACTCCAAACAATACCAAGTTAAACCTCTTTCTTGTAAGTTCCTATTGTATTTTGAGTTTGATATGAATTTGGGCTCCTCTTATTGAAATTATGTCTGGCGTATATATTTTTAATTTTTATTCCTACAACTCACATGGAAACACTTAAAGACTTGGACTGAAAAACTTTAGCTGTTCATAAAATCTGTAGAAAACAGAGAGCTCAGTTGCAATCTTGTATTAATACAGCTATCTCTGCAGTGCTACTTGTTCTACAAGCTGCTTTGTATATTATACTTTTCTTTTTAAATCAATCAATAATATACATTCTAAAACACAAGTCAGACAGCAGATGCTTTAATCAATTTATTTTAATATGTGTAATTAGACACATTAAAGGGGGGCTGATCTCTTAAGAAGTAATGTAAAGAAGCGAGTTAACAGAATGTCTAATCATTTAGGTCAAAAAATTTGAGAATGAATCACAGGAGATATTTTTCCAGCATCAGGATCCTCACTTCTTGACTCCACCTCAGTGTCTCACTTGACATTAACTGCTCTTATCCCCCTGAGCTTCCACACCCGGTCCTCAGTGACATCCACTGCTATGACCTCCGTGACCTCCACTGCTGCTACCTCCGCCACTGTGACCTCCGTGACCTCCACCACTGTGACCTCCGTGACCTCCACTGCTGCTACCTCCACCACTGTGACCTCCGTGACTTCTGCCACTTTGACACCCGTGACCTCCGCCACTGTGACCTCCGTGACCTCCGCCGCTGCTACCTCCGCCACTTTGATCTCCATGACTTCCGCCACTTTGACACCCGTGGCCTCCGCCACTGTGACCTCCGTGACCTCCGCTGCTGCTACCTCCGCTACTTTGACCTCCGTGACTTCCGCCACTTTGACACCCGTGGCCTCCGCCACTGTGACCTCCGTGACCTCCGCCGCTGCTACCACCGGCACTGTGACCTCCATGACCTCCGCTGCTGCTACCTCCGCCACTGTGTCCTCCGTGAATTCCGCCACTTTGACCTCCGTGACCTCCGCCGCTGTGACACCCATGACGTCCGCCACCTTGACCTCCATGACCTCAGCCACTTGGACCTCCGTGACCTCCTCCGCTTTGACCTCCGTGACCTCCACCACTTTGACCTCCATGACCTCCCCCGCTCTTACCCCCGCAAGCGTCAGCTGAATCTAATGAAAAATAGAAGTAGAATTGTAAGGGAAATCTGAGATGCATTAATTACTTCTTAATGTAGGAAATGTCAGCCAAAAATCATACAAAGGAAGCTTTGAGGGATTTTTATTAATTATGCACTAAAAGGAGGGAAACAGGGAACAGCAGATACAACATTGCCCTCTGATAAACTGCAAATGTTTGTAATCCAAAAGACAGCTGTAGGTTATCCTACAGATCTATCAGTTCTTATTAATTCAAAGTCAGTTCTTATTCTAAAGCCTCAAATCTTTCAGACCTCAATGGAAGTTGACATTAATGGAACATATTTTCCATGTATCTCGATCTTAACAGTATGATAATAGTCTAGGCCAATCTTTCTACAGATCTTACTCTGATAAAGCAAAGTGGCAAACAGTCCAGCAAATGGGCATCGAAATCAAGACTTTGGTTTAAATAAATTTTGTGTTTTGTTTCTGGTAAGGAAAAAAAATATTTCGGGGATTTATATTTTCACCAAATTATGAACAGAACTCAAAAATTCAGGGAATGAAATTATGCTTAAAATAATTATACAATTAAAAAATAATAATTCAGAAACTGAAATAATTTAACTGAAAAACGAAATATTTAGAAATGGCAAGAAACACCCTTAGTTCTTAACTCCACTCATAACCCCACAGTGGAGATGGCTCTTGGTCTGGTGTTCTGGGTTTGGTTCTAAATCATTTTTGGGTTTTGGTTTGCAAAATTTGAAGGGATATTATTTTATTTTTCCATTTGGCTTTGCAATGTAAATTTCTGATACTTTATGATTTCACACACATGGTTTTGCCCATCTCTTCTCTGGATTGCTTCAAAATATATTTTTCTCACAATATTACAACAATAAATATCTCTACTGAGTCTAAGATTATGGGTGCTCTTTATAAGCATTGATTTAGGAATAAGTTATGTATTATACATTTTTCTTTAAGGATTAAAACTCAGGCTTGAATGTTCCTGTTATCTCTGAGAGTTGGGATGAATAAATAGAATGTTGTATTTTAATGTTGCATACACTTTGTATTTTGCAGAGAAGAGCAAAGATGGCAATCGAACATATATATATATATATATATATGTGTGTGTACATTGTATCCACAATGTTTCTTATAAATACAAAACTATAACCTGAAGCCATTTTGAAAAAAAATGCAAAACCTTCTTCTAAAATTACAGATTAGGATTAGGCAGTGATGTGAGGGAGATTGCTTTGTTTAAATGTTCAGCGTGCCCCTCTAATCAACTTTAAAATCCATAACAAGCATCATCATTGTCTCTACAGTCATTCTTTCCTTTCCATTGTATTCTATAGTTTAAAATTACTGTTGTTCCCCCATAGTAATAAATAAGTGTATTTAATAATTATTTAGGATTTATTGGGGGTACTGTAAAGATTTAAAAAAAAAACACAAACAGTGTGACTGTGCATATTGCTGCACAATGAATTACAGGCCCACCCGTAACCAACAATGATCTTCTGCAGAAATGTTACTTTATACTATACTTTTCCTTTCCTTTTATACTTTATACTATATCCATTTCCCCCCAAAAAATCTTTCTATGATGATAAATATGGAACTGTTTATTTGGCCTTTTGCATGTATAATAAAGGCACCAACTAGTAAATTCCATGTAATCCTATTCGCTATCATAAAGAACTACTTACGGTCAGAATCTTTGCATCCACCACCCTTTGATCCAGGCATGATTGTTCTTCTAGTTATAATCTGCTGAAGGAATGGAAGTCTAGGATGGTACAGGTCTACCAGCAATGCCTGATGGTGCTGCTTTTATACACAAAGTGAAGCATTCAATTATTCAAAAGTACTTTCCAGGACCAATGGGAACCCTGTACCAATCACTGTTGTGAGTCATTTCCAGGATAATATGAGCATTATTATCAGGCTGGGATACTTTGGAGATGTTGCTATACGTGAGCTTGTAAGGCCACATAACTCCCTTCTTCAGATCTACCTATTAGAATTGCTTTGCAATGCATTGCCTGTCAGCCAGGGGGAGATCTGGTCTTTTAACATGGGTTACCTGGATTACCTACATCTTTTTAATTACAAATATATTAAAAATAATAATAATAAACTTTTTTAAATTAAAATAAATAAATAAAATTTGTCTCCTTGAAATAAAACAAACATCTGCTTTCTGTAAATGTACCATAAATATAACAGCCTGTTTTTTATGGGGTAAAAGTAGTTATGCATTGCACTTTGTTTAAAGTTGTATGACCAGACTGACGAGACAGAACCTCAGTACAATTTTGATGCCGATTGCAAGGGGAAAAAAAATATTTTTACTGTACACCAAGACACATACAGATCTATACATTTCCCATGGGGTATCTTTGAAAAACATATTTATTTTGTTCGTAATTAGAATGATGTTAGCTGTTATGATCTTCAGCAAGAACTTCAGGTTATCCTATACTTACAGTTTCTATATAAGAAAAAAACAAATATTTATGATTATACATTTGTAACTGTCTGCCTAACTTTTGAATAATCTAAAAGACATCTCTCACATCCTACAATGAATCTGCACTTCCCAAACAGGACCAGGAGACATTTGATATATATCTGTCTCTCTGCTTTTTTTAATGACACTACTACCACTATTCTATGAATGTAAAACTAATACTGTGTAAGGGAGGATTTGAGTTTGATAAATAAATTAATTCAAATTGGAATCTATAGATTGTAAAACAGTGAAGTTTATAAAAGTTTGTGTATGAGAGACACTCATCATCTTTTCAATATGTTTATGATTTACAGTAGTTTCCCCAATTGATGCCTGGAGAGTTTGCAGTTGCAACCGATACTGAATTCTTACAGAATCATGATTTTAACCATATTGCTTATGCACTTTGAAGGATAATGTAACTAACTCTTTTCTGTTAGTGACTGTGATATACTATTAAGTTTATGGTGCTATATAAATAAAGACATACATACATCTATCATCATGAGAAGATGAGTTTAATGAAGAAAAATATTTATGTTGTGATACAGCCGGTATGTCATGTATTTTCTTGTATATTATGGACAACACTCTAAATGGAAGTGAAATAAGCTGCACAATGTATTCTTTTAGAATGTGTAATAATTTGCAAAGAGACGTGACACTGTGTACAATCTTGTTATGTTGTCTATATTGTCGATCTTGCAGCATCGACAAGCTGGGCACCCGGAGACTCCTGGCTTGGGTCATTCGTCCCAGTTATCCTCCCCTGTTGGGGGCCCTGCATGCAGAAATTATTTTGTTATAGTATGTTGCCGAATTGAAAAAAATAGAGCCCACCTCTATAATCACATTAACGTGCACACAACCATTTCCATGTAATGTGTAAACTGGAATATTTTATAGAGTTGGAGATACTAAGATGATGTTTACTAACTAGTGATAATCCATAAAACAACTTCCTGTAGGGGTTATTTATAAAGTCTCCCAGTTGTAAAACTGAAAGCGATACTGGCGCCTAATATGTCCAATTAGGTAATAGTCAAGACGGCTCTAGAACACAGGAAATGAGCGCCGATTAGGCGAATGGAATCTTTCCTTCCTGGGCAAAGAAGTTGAATCAACCGCAGCGTTCCTCCGAACACCGTGCTCCTCGAGACCGGAAGTGACGTCACCGGATACCTGATACCGGATGCTATGTCACAGGTGGGCGGGACTCTCGGCGGGATTTTCGAGCGGAGGTTATTCTTACTTTTGCTCCAGGGAATCAGCACTCAGTTCTATCTGCTTCCTCCACGTGCAAACGTCCAACAGTAATGAAAAAAACCCTACGTGTTTCGTTCTCTTGCGCACACTTCCTCAGGGAATATGCCCTGGGGAAGTGTGTGCAAGCGCACGAAACGCGTAGGTTTCTTTTCATTACTGTTGGACATTTGCACGTGAAGGAAGCAGAGAGAGAACTGAGTGCTGATTCCCTGGAGCAAAAGTAAGAATAACCTCCGCTCGAAAATCCCGCCGAGAGTCCCGCCCACCTGTGACGTAGCATCCGGTATCTGGTATCCAGTGACGTCACTTCCGGTCTCGAGGAGCACGGTGTTCGGAGGAACGCTGCGGTTGATTCAACTTCTTAGCCCAGGAAGGAAAGATTCCATTCGCCTAATCGGCACTCATTGCCTGTGTTCTAGAGCCGTCTTGACTATTACCTAATTGGACATATTAGGTGCCGGTATCGCTTTCTTTTTTGTCTCTGTAATCTCTGAATGTACTATCAGTGTTCCACCTGGCTGCCTTAGACCCCATAGGGGTTGCTCTTATTTAGAGTTTATTTATCATCATTACCTCATTAGCGCTATTCTACATCACCCCTTTTTTTTTCATCCAGCTGTAAACTGTGACAAGAATGCCCCAGGTTTTTTTTATTATGGAAACCAATGGGATTTTCTTGATTAATAAATCTGTTGCAGTATGTTTGCACCAGTTTTGCCCTTTTGTTATAGACATATGATAAATGGCTCTCCTTGTAGCTCATTCCATTTGTTTGAATGGAATATGCAACAGCAGTGATGCAGTGATGAATAAATATGGAAATAACCCTGAAATCTTTCATCACTGCAAAAAACATTCAGCATTCTTTTGATATAGTATTTTTCTGAATACACAGAAGATTACACCTCCTTTAATCAAAGAAACCTGCCAACAACCTCTCCCTTGCAATGTTTAGCTGGAATGCATTTTAGTTGTTGCAATCCCAAATGAATCTAATAATAGGACTGGCTCAGAGGTTGTACAGAATAATAACCTTTAGTTACTACCTGGGCAGATGAAACGGGTTTGAATGTATGACTGTGATTGAGAAGAATAAATAGAGCACTATAGTCTATCATACACCGGGTACCAAAGTATTAAGCAGGTGCTGCTTTAGGGACTGCATTATTGGGCTTGTGCTTCATTTATTCTATGTGATATAAAACAAGCAACATCTTGGGGATGTGCACTAGTGATATACCATATATATGATAGAAATTCAAATAAATTTATACAACCAGTGTCGTGGGTATTCTCCCTTTGGTGTTGATGCTCCACACGTGGTGGGTACACATGTAAGGAAAGAAAATCAAAACATAGTGTAATATTGTTAACACTATAATTTAACTATAATTTGTTGCCATACTCATTACCTGACTGGGGGTCAGGATTATATCTCAGGCTGCCTGCCTATTGGGATATAGCGCTACCTAATTGCTTTCCAACATCTTGGGGATGGTTACTTAGAGGGTGTTTAGCGTTAGCCCCAACATGCTAAGGCAGGTTCTGTAGTAACTACATTGGGAAAATGTCCAATGCTGGAATTTTTTTTTTTTTTTTTTTATAAAATGTTTTACCAGGAAGTAATACATTGAGAGTTACCTCACGTTTTCAAGTATGTCCTGGGCATAGAGTTAAAATGACAAATAGTACATGGTTACAAATGCAGTTACATAAGTGAACAGGGTATACATTATATACAAGAAATTGCATGCACAGTTAAAGATAATATATATTATGGGCGTATGTAACAGTTACAGACCAGATTAAAATGTGAGACAGCTTTGGTTTTGAAAGAACTTAAACTGGTGGTGGATGTGAGAGTCTCCGGTAGGTTGTTCCAGTTTTGGGGTGCACGGTAAGAGAAGGAGGAGCGTCCGTATACTTTGTTGAGCCGTGGGACCATGAACAGTCTTTTGGAGTCAGATCTCAAGTGATAAGTGCTGCATGTGGTAGGGGTGATCAGCTTGTATAAAATGTAGATATAACATTTAGACATAGACTAGTGTAGCCAGGTCCGCCGTTCCCCCCTTTACCTTTGCTGTGTGCAGGGGACCCCCGCTGTGTGTCATGAAGATGTGGGGTTGAGCGTTGCCGGGGGCTCCCGGCGGCACCGGACACAGGGCGCCACCATCTTATGTGGGGTTCCCGCATGCGCAGTGAGTGTGGGAGTTACGGCGGCCCTCAGACTGCTCGCGCATGCGCAGTGCAAAGAGCGCGAAGTAGGGCCAATCAGAGGAGACTCTTGGCAGGGACTACCAGTCCCATGAGCATTAGCAGCGCCCCACCTGACCCATGACAGCCAATAGGGCTCTAGGGTTCTCCTCGGAAGGGAAGAAGGAGGTTGCACAAGAGAGCATGAGTGTCAGTAGGTGTCAGGAGAGGATAGGGAAATGAGGTGCATGTGCAGAGAGGCAAGTAGCCTCTTCACTACGCCAGTACCCCCTAGGCCCCAGATAGGCCCTGAGTCATTACCTTAGCTTGTTGCTGCTTTAGGGACAGGCCCTAAGATAGGGAACCTGCCCCATTAGTATTGGACAGAGTGAGGGACACAGCGGATGCTGAGTATCCTGACAAGAGAGGTCTGGAACCAGGCCTAATCTGGTAGAGAGAGAGATTCTGTCTTTAGGGTGGGACCATCCCTAATGGGCAAAGGCCCCAGCGGAGTCCAGGATGTTGCGGAGGAGATCATGGATCAGCAGATCCTTTGTGAATTTATCTGCGTGCCCGGGTGCTGGAGCACCTGGCAGGTATCGTTATAAAGTGCACCAACCAGAGTACATACACATAGTGGCAGTGTAGGGTACCCGGTGGAGGGTTATGCCATGCATGGTGCGTGGGCAGTTGTACTCTTAGTCATTATGCTGTAGAATATAGAGTGTTAAGAGTTATCTATGCTACAGTAGAGGCTTTTCTATTTTTTACAAAGTGTATGTGTTCATTGTGATTAGGTTGTGTGAAGGGCTCCACCCACTCCATTGGGTGTGACCATTATGGGGGGCATGAGATCCTCTGCGGGGGCGCTGGATTTAAAGAGGCCTCATGCGCTTCCTGAATGCATTTACATTTAATGCTGGGAAGCGGTGAATGCCTCTGTAACTCTCTCTTACTGTGGTTCAGATGTCTTCTGGTGACGTGTCGCCAAGGCAACGTAGCGTCAAATGATGCAGCGTGGTCATGTGACATTGCGTTGCCATGCCAACATGATATCATGATGCCAGAACGTCAAAGCCACGGTAAGGAGGGGGGGCGCGAGGAGAGGGGGCACGAGCAGAGGGGGACAGCCAGCAGGGGGTGCAGGGGAAAAAGACTATGCTCCCCTGGTCTATATCATTGATTGCCCCTGTAAATTGTATTATATCGGCAAACCATTCAACCTTTAAATGTCAGAATTGGAGTACACATTAATGGAATTAAAAATGCCAAACGCCTTTCAGATAATTGCAAAAAGATTCATAATCTAGCTTTGCATTTCTTGTATCATCATGATAGTAAACTCTAAAGTCTACATTTTAGGGGGTTGGAAGTGACCCCAAGAGATCCCAGAAAGGGTTACAGGGAATTACGACTTCACCAAAGGGAGCCATTTTGGATATGCGCTTCAGTGTAAAACACCATCACGACTGAATGAATTGATAGAGTTGACACCTTTCCTGAAGTTATCCAATTGGCCCCAAATTGTGAGACTAATTGAAGTATGATATCACGATGGTCCATACACCCTTCACCCCCCTGGTATTTCCTATTCCCCTTTTCCCTGTTCTTTCCCTTTCCCTTTTCCCCGCCCTCTTTCTGATGATGAGAGCACTCTATGTGATATATTGGATTTTTGGATCATATATTGTTTTTATATTGAATATTTGAACATGGATGTATTTCTACCTGTACCTTGTATATATAATATATGGTTGAAATATCAACATATTAAATGCTAAATCCATATGATGAAATGTTGAGGGACTATTAGTTCCCGGACCATTCAAGACCATGAATTTCTGGTCCCTGATTCTCTGGTTATGTTTGTTTTGAGATTTATTTGCATTAACTCAGTTCTCGGTTATATAATCTAAATTTACTATATGATTCCCTATATAGTCCATTAAGTTTTGATAATGATCTATCCATTTTCCATCTACATATCGTGACTGTTTTGTTAGCAAATTATTCTATAACTCTATATCTACATCACATGAAATCACTGACTAAGTACATTAATTACATTTTTCCAACCTAATGAATTGTTTAATGTTAGGGTTTCTTTTGGTCTATTGATTGCTGTTGCAGGGTACATGCAACCACACGCAGGTTTTCTTGATAAGGCTTATTTATTGAGCCTTAAAAAAAGTACAGCACACAAAAAAAAACATCTTCTTGTCAGCATATAAAAACAAAATAGCTTCTCTTCAGCATAGAAAAACAAGACAGCTTATTTTCAGCATGCAGGACACAGACAGTTCATCAAACATGTACTTTGAAAACAGACCTTGTAGCAGTAATCTTACTTCAGCATTTTACGACTAGCTAGCTCCCATGTGTGTCTAGACTGGTGTTTTTAAAGCCCCTTGATGAGGCAGCTGGGGTCACACTAATTAAGCAGCCCTCTCACCTGAAACTTAAACTCGTCACTGCTGCACTGCAAACCTAAACATAGGTTTGCCAGGTATATGGCTGGTGACGTTTATTCACCCTGTCACAATTGCCATGTGTTGTTTTAGTGACGGATATATTGTATGTTTTGAGGTTATCTTAATGATGAATTTTAGAACATCATAGAACACTAATACCCATAGGTCCTTAGTCTTCATGTTATATGTGTTTTAATTATAATAGTGGTTCAAGGTTAATAATTGAGTCATATACAATTTAAAAATTACACGTTTATGATAATGGTATGTAATTTATATAAAAACTATACTGTATCTAGACCAACAATTAACTATACCATCTAAGATACATTATACATAATTCCATGGTGGTTATAAATAGATTGTATATGATTTAACTGGTTATGGAATTGTGCTATATCCAACTGATCAAGAAGATATTTTTAGAGTTACTATATATATTTTGATAAATATATAGGTTATTTTGTCTGTTTACATTTTTGTTCTGGATTTGTATGCATGTTTTAGTAATTTTTAATATTTTTTTGTTTGTAATTGGAAGGTTACAGTATTTTCCCGATTGGTTTAGGCTCTAAAAGAGGGATTATTTGAGTATAAATACACCAGCCCCTAGAGTTAGACACACCCCCCCCCTGATAAAGCATCAAATTACGCGAAATGTGTTTCAATACTGAAGTCATCACGTACTTCGGACATCCGACGCCATCCACAACTCACGAGGACGCCATGACCGACCCTCAAGCTGCATCTGGTTACCATCTGGGTCCTGGTATGGGGGGAGGATTTTAATGTTATATTGCTATTTATGTTTTACAATTGTTTATTTTTTATATAAAGTATTAATATATTTGACTGATTATATACATCTATGCCTTTCTTTTTGTGTTTTGTTGTATTGTTAGCTACGTTTCAGGCAGGAGGAATTCATTCAGATGTTTCATTAGGATTTAGTCTCTGTACTTTGCTTTCAGAATGTATTCCTGCTTGAGATAGTTGAGATGTATCTATTGCATTTTCAAGGACTTGTCTCCTGCTACACTTAATTTT
This sequence comes from Ascaphus truei, assembly GCF_040206685.1. Taxonomy (NCBI): domain Eukaryota; kingdom Metazoa; phylum Chordata; class Amphibia; order Anura; family Ascaphidae; genus Ascaphus; species Ascaphus truei. The sequence goes on along the minus strand of NC_134490.1, from coordinate 10,743,844 downwards.
CATTTTTTTTTATTGGTTAAAAAATGTTATATATTGTGCCTTTAATATTAAATATCTTCCTTCTTTGTCGTTTTTCTTTTATACCAGGAAGAATCGTGTCACCTGTTCTTTATTTCTAACTTTAAACAATGGAAATATATCGACTGAATTGTTCTTTGGCAATTCTGTTCTACAACAGAGTCAGATGATAAACATGAATGACACTGAAACAAAGACAAAAGAAGCCCAAAGGCTCTCGTAGCATTAAACCCTTTAATATAAATTCCGAAAAACACTAATTATTGGATAGGTTTTTTTTATATTTGATCAGTTCTGCTTTCAGGCCCAAGTTTGTGCATTTTACTGCTACTCTCTGTGTTATGTTTTAGCTATTGACCTCACATTTATCCCTGATTGATCATTACCCTTAGGGTTGGTGGTTTTTGCATTTTTCCTCTTTTTCCATGATATACTGTATGAGACTCATACGTCTTGTTTCAGTGGATCTGTATGTGTTGGGGTGAAGTTTGTGTATGGAAGTTTTAGGGGTTGGAAGTGACCCCAAGAGATCCCAGAAAGGGTGACAGGGAACTACGACTTCTCCAAAGGGAGACATTTTGGATATATGCGCTTCAGAGTAAAAGCCATCAGGACTGAATGAATTGATAGAGTTGACACCGTTCCTGAAGTTATTCAATTGGCCCCAAATTGTGAGACTAATTGAAGTATGATATCATGATGGTCCATACACCCTTCACCTTCCTGGTATCTCCTATTCCTCTTTTCCCTGTTCTCCCCCCCTCCTTCTCCCCTGCCGCTTTCTGATGATGTGGAGACTCTATGTGATATATTGGATTTTTGGATCATATATTTTTTTTATATTCAATATTTCAACATGGATGTATTTCTACCTGTATCTTGTATATATAATATATGGTTGAAATATCAACATATTAAATGCTATATCCATATGGTGAAACGTAGGGATGGTATGTGTTACAGACATGTGGGTGAATTGATTAATGTTAACATGCTCTCTCTTAAATCCTTCACTGCGAAATGAGCAGCAACATGCTGTATTGTTTTGGAAAACATTGCTGTCCGCTCAAGCTATTACTGTTATGAATATACAGTAGACTTTATCTAACTCCAAACAAGACCAAGTTAAAACCACTTTTCTTGTTAGTGCTTATTATATTTTACTTGAGTTCGATGTGAATTTGGAATCCTCATGTAGAAATTTTATGTCTGGCAAATGCATTTTCATTCCTACAACTCACATGAAAACATTTAATGACTTGGTCTGAAAAGATTTATATGTTCATCAGGTCTCTATATAACAGAGAGCCCTCTGTTGTAATCTTGTGGTAACGTAGCATTCACTGCAGTGCTACTGGTTCTACTGTACCTTTCCTTTAAATCAGTGGAAATACATTTGAAAAAATCTACAGCACAAATCATACAACAATTGGTTTAATAAATGTATTTTAATATGTGTAATCATACACATTAAAGGGGTTTGAATTCGCAGATCTCTTCAGAAGAAATGTAAAGAGAGTTAACAGAATCTTTAATCTTTTCGTTCAACACACTTGAGATGGATTCAGAGGGATTATTTCTTGACTCCACCTCCACCTCCGTGACCTCCACCACCACCTCCGTGACCTCCACTGCTTTGACAGCCATGACCTCCACTGCTTTGACCTCCACCTCCACCTCCATGACCTCCACCTCCATGACCTCCACCTCCGTGACCTCCACTGCTTTGACCTCCGTGACCTCCACCTCCGTGACCTCCACTGCTTTGACCTCCACCTCCGTCACCTCCTCCTCCACCTCCGTGACCTCCACCTTCGTGACCTCCACTGCTTTGACACCCATGGCCTCCACTGCTTTGACCTCCGTGACCTCCACCTCCACCTCCATGACCTCCACCTCCTCCTCCGTCACCGCCACTGCTTTGACCTCCATGACCTCCACCTCCGTCACCTCCACCTCCGTGACCTCCACCTCCATGACCTCCACTGCTTTGACAGCCATGACCTCCACTGCTTTGTCCTCCGTGACCACCTCCACCTCCGTGACCTCCACCTCCACCTTTGTCACCACCACCTCCACCTCCGTGACCTCCACCTCCGTGACCTCCACTGCTTTGACCTCCGTGGCCTCCACCGCTGCTACCCCCATGACCTTGATGGCAAGGTTCTGATGAGAAATAGAAGAACAATTTGAAGGAATGGCTGAGATACATTGATAAAATCGAAATGAAGGAAATGTCAGTAAAAAAAACCATATGGTACAAAGACAGCTTATTTAAAAAAAGAAATCTTCCACATTGTGGGACTTTGATTACTTATACACTAAAATGAGTGAAACAGAAGAGCACAGAAAACATTCACCTCTAATTTACTGGAAATGTTGGGGATCCAAGAGGATTCTGCAGGTGACGCTACATTTCTGACAGGTCTCACTGATTCAAAGTCAGTCCCATTTGATTTCAGTCTCACTGATTTTTAGTATCATGGGTCCCATAAACTTCCATGGCGTCTCACTGAAGTAAATCAGCATTTTTCCAATAAAATGCCATTCTAATTCTTACCCCCCCCAAATCTTACTAATTCCTGTCTACTGTGTTGACATCAATTTAGCATATTTTCCTTGTATCTCCTTTGTAACAGTATGATAATAATCCAGGCCAATCTTTCTACAGATCTTACTCTGATAAAGCAAAGTGGCAAATAGTCCAGCAAATGGGCATCAAAATCAGACTACTGACCTGGAGATAGTTAGCAGGTATGATGGCAATCATTAACAGAGGATTAATAATGACATCACTAATAATACTATTTCAGGACTAAAGAACTGTGCTTCCAAATCAATTTTATCCATAACAAGCATCATCATGGTCTCTACAGTCATTCTTTCCTATCCATTTTATGCTCCAGTTTTAAATGACTGTTGTTCCCCCTACAGTAATAAGTGTATTGATGCATTGTTGTATCATTTATTGGGAGTACTGGAAAGAGAAACACAAACAGTGTGACTGTGCATATTGCTGCACAATGAGTTACAGGTCCTCCCGTAAACAACAGGATTAAGATCTGATTGACCATGCAGATTTTCCTACCTGGGCATTTTGGGGCAGGGCATGCGTCCTTGCATGATTTAGCTGGTGCACATGCTGAAATAAGAGAGAATGAATATCACTGAGACAGATAAGTGAAAATCCTGTATGGTTTTTATGGATCTCGGAAATACAACATGAATGTGTGATAGCTAATGGCCAATCATGCAAAAGCTTTGAAACCCTAAAGTAGATGAATTGGGTTCAACAAGTGCATTTTTTGCCAATAGGTAAACAATAGAAAAGGTCACGCATCCATGTATTAGGGTGACTGCACATCAGTGAGGGAGTTGAGGAGAGTAAAAGAAGAAGCTACTTTTCACAATTCAGTGTTTTTTCCCCTCATGTTTTTCCCTTTTCCTTACTTCCAATCACCCTGCAGGGCTGAGTTGCATTAACATTTCAGTATTTTAAAAATCTGCTTCAAATGTAGGCACAATGCCTTGGTTTACATGTTTCATATATGTGATGCAAACAAAAAATGTATCTTTTTTTTATTGTTCACAAGACACATATAGTTCTATACATTTCCCTTGGATTCTCTTTAAATAATTGTTTTTAATTTATTCACAATAATCTTGGCTGTTATGATCTTCTGCAGAAACATCAGTTTATCTTATACTTACAGTCTCCATTTCAGGGGAAAAAATCTCTTTATGATGATACATTTGGAACAGATTACTTGACTTTCAAATTGTCTTTAAATATCTCCCTGCTAAATAGAACAGCAACACCATAAAGAACTATGCACAGATTAGAACTATCTGCTCTTATCACATTTGTTTTACAAGAAAACATATCTTTTTGAACAACTACTGTATATACAGCTAAGAACATCTTTGTCATTCAGTCCAGCCTTTTGCATGTACCATAGATGCACCAACTAGAAAATTCCATGTTACCCTATTCGCTACCATAAAGAACTACTTACGGTCAGAATCTTTGCATCCACCACCCTTTGTTCCAGGCATGATTGCTCTTCTAGTTATAATCTGCTGTAGGGATGGAGATCTAAGATGGTACAGGTCTACCAGCAATGCCTGATGGTGCTGCTTTTATACACAAAGTGAAGCCATTCAATTATTGACAAGTGCTTTCAGGAACCAATGGGACCCTGTCCAAACATCTATAATTAAGTATTTAGGATTCAAAGCATTTTTGTTAAATTGTTTGCTTTAATCAAGGGTAGAGTGTTTCTCAATTTTGTATATTTTCTTTTACTCCAAAATGCTAGTGTGATTGTCGTGTGTTTCTTTGCTAGTCACAGTTGTGATTAATTACCAGAATAATATTAGCATAATTGGCAGGGTGGGATACTTTGAAGAAGTTCCTATACATGAGCTTTAAAGATAGCATAACTCCCTTCTTCAGGTTTAACAACTGGAATTGCTTTGCAATACACTGCCTGGCCACCAAGGGGTTAACTGGTCTTCTGAACTCAGGCACCTTAAAAGTAGATCTTAAAAAAAAAAAATTATAAAAAAATATATATATATGTATTAATATATATATAACATGGGACAACTATTACACACATATATATATATATGTGTGTGTGTCAGAGAGAGAGTGTGTGTCTGAGAGAGAGAGAAAGAGAGAGAGAGAGTGTGTCTGAGAGAGAGAGAGAGTGTGTGTCTGAGAGAGAGAGAGTGTGTGTGTCTGAGGGAGAGAGCGAGAGAGAGTGTGTGTGTCTGAGAGAGAGAGTGTGTGTCTGAAAGAGAGACAGAGAAAGTGTGTGTGTGTCTGAGAGAGAGAGAGATTGTGTGTCTGAGAGAGAGAGATTGTGTGTCTGAGAGAGAGAGAGTGTGTGTCTAAGAGAGAGTGTGTGTCAGAGAGAGAGAGAGTGTGTGTGTCTGAGAGAGTGAGAGAGTGTGTGTCTGAGTGAGAGAGTGTGTGTCTGAGAGAGTGAGAGAGTTTGTGTCTGAGAGTGAGTGTGTGTCTGAGAGAGTGAGAGTGTGTGCCTGAGAGAGTGTGTGCCTGAGAGAGACACCAACTGCGCACTGCAACTGTTAGGTATGTATATACAACTTTATTTTTACTTTGGGCGCCGCGGAAAAATCCTGATCGCCTTGGGGAGCCTTAAAAAAATCCTGATCGCCTTGGGGAGCCTTAAAAAAATCCTGATCGCCTTGGGGAGCCTTGAACTGAAAAAGTTTGGGAACCACTGGGTTAACCCATCCGGCACCAATACCAACCCTTCATCCATTCATTTGTATAGTGTGTTGTGTATATATATACATATATATGGGTTAACCCCTTATTACGTTGGCGGGACCACCCGAGGGCCCCCAGACACCTGTGGAAACAAGCCGAGGACCCTCAGACACCTGTGGGGCTGACCTGGGGCCAACCAGACACCCGCGGGCCTACCCATGGAGACCCCATTTGAGGCCCACGGTGACCAGCGGAGACCACCTGGAGGACCACGGCGCCTGCTGGGGACAACCCGTAGGCCTCCAGACCCTGTGTGAAACCCTTTGCTGGGCCACTGTGGGGCTTGCGGACACCCGGCAGGCCCACCGGGGACTCCCGTGGACCTGGGGTATTAACCCTGTATGTAAAAGAATAAACCATGTATTTATGGGGGGCACAGGGGGTGGGTTATATATTGTTTATTAAATATAGTTATGATTATTGTGGCTAGCGGGGGTGGGGGAATGGGGTATTGTCCCAAAGCCAGGTTTGGTAGGCCTCCCGGTGGGTAGTGGTTCAGGGTTGTTAGGCCTCACGGGTTGGGGGTAGTGGGGGAGGGTGTCTAGGCCTCCCGAATGGTGGGTGAGTTTGGGTTAACCCCTTAATGACTATAGCGGTGAATGGCCGCTATGGTGATAAAGGGGTTAGGGGACATTACATTGGCTTCTTTTATTCTTGTTTATTTTTTGCAGCATCGGAGGGGGGCATGGACGGGAATGAAGATGAAGATGGCCTTCATCATGGCAGCCGGACATGGGTGAGTGCAATATGTATTTATTGTATTTATTGTGCTTAATGTATTTTAAATGGGCAAATGCACTATTATCCATATGTGGATAATAGTAAATTTGCCCATTACTATACTGTATGTGTTAGGGGTGTGTATTTATTTATAAGTATATGTGTTTTTTAATTATTTTGCAGGGTAAAAAGATTGCGCTCCCCTGGTCTATATCATTGATTGCCCCTGTAAACTGTATTATATCGGCAAACCATTCAACCTTAAATGTCAGAATTGGAGAACACATTAATGGAATTAAAAATGCCAAACACCTTTCAGATAATTGCAAAAAGATTCATAATCTAGCTCAGCATTTCTTGTATCACCATGATAGTAAACTCTAAGTCTACATTTTAGGGGGTTGGAAGTGACCCCAAGAGATCCCAGAAAGGGTTACAGGGAATTATGACTTCTCCAAAGGGAGCCATTTTGGATATGTGCTTCAGTGTAAAACACCATCACGACTGAATGAATTGATAGAGTTGACACCGTTCCTGGAGTTATCCAATTGGCCCCAAATTGTGAGACTAATTGAAGTATGATATCACGATGGTCCATACATCCTTCACCCCCCTGGTATTTCCTATTCCCCTTTTCCCTGTTCTTTCCCCTTCCTTTTTCCCCACCCTCTTTCTGATTATGAGGGTACTCTATGTGATATATTGGATTTTTGGATCATATATTGTTTTTATATTGAATATTTGAACATGGATGTATTTCTACCTGTACCTTGTATATATAATATATGGTTGAAATACCAACATATTAAATGCTATATCCATATGATGAAATGTTGAGGGACTATTAGTTCCCGGACCATTCAAGATCATGAATTTCTAGTCCCTGATTCTCTGGTTATGTTTGTTTTGAGATTTATTTGCATTAACTCAGCTCGGTTATATAATCTAAATTTACTATATGATTCCCTATATAGTCCATTAAGTTTTGATAATGATCTATCCATTTTCCATCTATATATCGTGACTGATTTGTTCGCAAATTATTCTATAACTCTATATCTACATCACATGAAATCACTGACTAAGTACATTAATTACATTTTTCCAACCTAATGAATTGTTTAATGTTAGGGTTTCATTTGGTCTATTGCAGGGTACATGCAACCACACGCGGGTTTTCTTGATAAGGCTTATTTATTGAGCCTTAAAATAAGTACAGCACACAAAAAAAACATCTTCTTGTCAGCATATAAAAACAAAATAGCTTCTCTTCAGCATAGAAAAACAAGACAGCTTCTTTTTAGCATGCAGGACAAAGACAGTTCATCAAACATGTACTTTGAAAACAGACCTTGTAGCAGTAATCTTACTTCAGCATTTTACTCCTGTCTCCTGACCAGCTAGCTCCCATGTGTGTCTATACTGGTGTTTTTAAAGCCCCTTGATGAGGCAGCTGGGGTCACACTAATTAAGCAGCCCTCTCACCTGAAACTTAAACTCGTCACTGCTGCACAGCAAACCTAAACATAGGTTTGCCAGGTATATGGCTGGTGATGTTTATTCACCCTGTCACAATTGCCATGTGTTGATTTAGTGACGGATATATTGTATGTTTTAAGGTTATCTTAATGATGAATTTTAGAACATCATAGAACACTAATACCCATAGGTCCTTAGTCTTCATGTTATATGTGTTTTAATTATAATAGTGGTTCAAGGCTAATAATTGAGTCATATACAATTTAAAAATTACACGTTTATGATAATGGTATGTAATTTATATAAAAACTATACTGTATCTAGTTCAACAATTAATTATACCATCTAAGATACATTATACTGTACATAATTCCATGGTGGTTATAAATAGATTGTAAATGATTTAACTGCTTATGGAATTGTGCTATATCCAACTGATCAAGAAGATATTTTTAGAGTTAATATATATATTTTGATAAATATATAGGTTATTTTGTCTGTTTACATTTTTGTTCTGGATTTGTATGCATGTTTTAGTCATTTTTAATATTTTTTTGTTTGTAATTGGAAGGTTACAGTATTTTCCCGATTGGTTTAGGCTCTAAAAGAGGGATTATTTGAGTATAAATACACCAGTCCCTAGAGTTAGACACCCCCCCCCCCCCGATGAAGCGTCAAATTACGCAAAATGTGTTTCGATACTGAAGTCATCACGTACTTCGGACATCCGACGCCATCCACAACTCACGAGGACGCCATGACCGACCCTCAAGCTGCATCTGGTTACCATCTGGGTCCTGGTATGGGGGGAGGATTTTAATGTTATATTGCTATTTATGTTTTACAATTGTTTATTTTTTATATAAAGTATTAATATATTTGACTGATTATATACATCTATGCCTTTCTTTTTGTGTTTTGTTGTATTGTTAGCTACGTTTCAGGCAGGAGGAATTCATTCAGATGTTTCATTAGGATTTAGTCTCTGTACTTTGCTTTCAGAATGTTTTCCTGCTTGAGATAGTTGAGATGTATCTATTGCATTTTCAAGGACCTGTCTCCTGCTATACTTAATTTTCATTTTTTTTTATTGGTTAAAAAATGTTATATATTGTGCCTTTAATATTAAATATCTTCCTTCTTTGTCGTTTTTCTTTTATACCAGGAAGAATCGTGTCACCTGTTCTTTATTTCTAACTTTAAACAATGGAAATATATCGACTGAATTGTTCTTTGGCAATTCTGTTCTACAACAGAGTCAGATGATAAACATGAATGACACTGAAACAAAGACAAAAGAAGCCCAAAGGCTCTCGTAGCATTAAACCCTTTAATATAAATTCCGAAAAACACTAATTATTGGACAGGTTTTTTAATATATTTTATCAGTTCTGCTTTCAGGCCCAAGTTTGTGCATTTTACTGCTACTCTCTGTGTTATGTTTTAGCTATTGACCTCACATTTATCCCTGATTGATCATTACCTTTAGGGTTGGTGGTTTTTGCATTTTTCCTCTTTTTCCATGATATACTGTAATAGACTCATACGTCTTGTTTCAGTGGATCTGTATGTGTTGGGGTAAAGTCTGTGTTTGGAAGTTTTAGGGGTTGGAAGTGACCCCAAGAGATCAAAGAAAGGGTGACAGCCATTGTGGATATATGCGCTTCGGAGTAAAACACCATCACGACTGAATGAATTGATAGAGTTGACACCGTTACTGAAGTTATTCAATTGGCCCCAAATTGTGAGACTAATTGAAGTATGATATCACAGTCGTCCATACACCCTTCACGTTCCTGGTATCTCCTATTCCCCTTTTCCCTGTTCGTCGCCCTTCTCTTTTCCCCTGCCTCTTTCTGATGATGTGGAGACTCTATGTGATATATTGGATTTTTGGATCATATATTTTTTTTATATTCAATATTTCAACATGGATGTATTTCTACCTGTATCTTGTATATATAATATATAGTTGAAATATCAACATATTAAATGCTATATCCATATGATGAAACGTAGGGATGGTATGTGTTAGAGGCATGTGGGTGAATTGATTAATGTTAACATGCTTTCTCTTAAATCTTTCACTGCCAAATGAGCAGCAACATGCTGTATTGTTTTGGAAAACATTGCTGTCCGCTCAAGCTCTTACTGTTATGAAGATAGACTTTATCTAACTCCAAACAAGACCAAGTTAAAACCACTTTTCTTGTTAGTGCTTATTATATTTTACTTGAGTTCGATGTGAATTTGGAATCCTCATGTAGAAATGTTATGTCTGGCAAATGCATTTTCATTCCTACAACTCACATGAAAACATTTAATGACTTGGTCTGAAAAGATTTATATGTTCATCAGGTCTTTATATAACAGAGAGCCCTCTGTTGTAATCTTGTAGTAACGTAGCATTCTCTGCAGTGCTACTGGCTCTACTGTACCTTTCCTTTAAATCAGTGGAAATACATTTGAAAAAATCTACAGCACAAATCATACAACAATTGGTTTAATAAATGTATTTTAATATGTGTAATCATACACATTAAAGGGGTTTGAATTCGCTGATCTCTTCAGAAGAAATGTAAAGAGAGTTAACAGAATCTTTAATTTTTTCGTTCAACACACTTGAGATGGATTCAGAGAGATTATTTCTTGACTCCACCTCCACCTCCGTGACCTCCACCTCCACCTCCGTGACCTCCACCACCACCTCCATGACCTCCACTGCTTTGACAGCCATGACCTCCACTGCTTTGACCTCCACCTCCACCTCCGTGACCTCCACCTCCACCTCCGTGACCTCCACTGCTTTGACCTCCGTGACCTCCACTGCTTTGACCTCCACCTCCGTCACCTCCTCCTCCACCTCCGTGACCTCCACCTTCGTGACCTCCACTGCTTTGACACCCATGGCCTCCACTGCTTTGACCTCCGTGACCTCCACCTCCATGACCTCCACCTCCTCCTCCGTCACCGCCACTGCTTTGACCTCCATGACCTCCACCTCCGTCACCTCCACCTCCGTGACCTCCACCTCCATGACCTCCACTGCTTTGACAGCCATGACCTCCACTGCTTTGTCCTCCGTGACCACCTCCACCTCCGTGACCTCCACCTCCACCTTTGTCACCACCACCTCCACCTCCGTGACCTCCACCTCCACCTCCGTGACCTCCACTGCTTTGACCTCCGTGGCCTCCACCTCCATGACCTCCACCTCCATCACCTCCACCTCCACCTCCGTGACCTCCACTGCTTTGACCTCCGTGGCCTCCACCGCTGCTACCCCCATGACCTTGATGGCAAGGTTCTGATGAGAAATAGAAGTACAATTTGAAGGAATGGCTGAGATACATTGATAAAATCTAAATGAAGGAAATGTCAGTAAAAAAAACCATATGGTACAAAGACAGCTTATTTAAAAAAAGAAATCTTCCACATTGTGGGACTTTGATTACTTATACACTAAAATGAGTGAAACAGAAGAGCACAGAAAACATTCACCTCTAATTTACTGGAAATGTTGGGGATCCAAGAGGATTCTGCAGGTGACGCTACATTTCTGACAGGTCTCACTGATTCAAAGTCAGTCCCATTTGATTTCAGTCTCACTGATTTTTAGTATCATGGGTCCCATAAACTTCCATGGCGTCTCACTGAAGTAAATCAGCATTTTTCCAATAAAACGCCATTCTAATTCTAACCCCCCCAAATCTTACTAATTCCTGTCTACTGTGTTGACATCAATTTAGCATATTTTCCATGTATCTCCTTTGTAACAGTATCATAATAATCCAGGCCAATCTTTCTACAGATCTTACTCTGATAAAGCAAAGTGGCAAATAGTCCAGCAAATGGGCATCAAAATCAGACTACTGACCTGGAGATAGTTAGCAGGTATGATGGCAATCATTAACAGAGGATTAATAATGACATCACTAATAATACTATTTCAGGACTAAAGAACTGTGCTTCCAAATCAATTTTATCCATAACAAGCATCATCATGGTCTCTACAGTCATTCTTTCCTATCCATTTTATGCTCCAGTTTTAAATGACTGTTGTTCCCCCTACAGTAATAAGTGTATTGATGCATTGTTGTATCATTTATTGGGAGTACTGGAAAGAGAAACACAAACAGTGTGACTGTGCATATTGCTGCACAATGAGTTACAGGTCCTCCCGTAAACAACAGGATTAAGATCTGATTGACCATGCAGATTTTCCTACCTGGGCATTTTGGGGCAGGGCATGCGTCCTTGCATGATTTAGCTGGTGCACATGCTGAAATAAGAGAGAATGAATATCACTGAGACAGATAAGTGCAAATCCTGTTTGGTTTTTATGGATCTCGGAAATACAACATGAATGTGTGATAGCTAATGGCCAATCATACAAAAGCTTTGAAACCCTAAAGTAGATGAATTGGGTTCAACAAGTGCATTTTTTGCCAATAGGTTAACAATAGAAAAGGTCACGCAACCATGTATTAGGGTGACTGCACATCAGTGAGGGAGTTGAGGAGAGTAAAAGAAGAAGCTACTTTTCACAATTCAGTGTTTTTTCCCCTCATGTTTTTCCCTTTTCCTTACTTCCAATCACCCTGCAGGGCTGAGTTGCATTAACATTTCAGTATTTTAAAAATCTGCTTCAAATGTAGGCACAATGCCTTGGTTTACATGTTTCATATATGTGATGCAAACAAAAAAATTATCTTTTTTTTTATTGTTCACAAGACACATATAGTTCTATACATTTCCCTTGGATTCTCTTTAAATAATTGTTTTTAATTTATTCACAATAATCTTGGCTGTTATGATCTTCTGCAGAAACATCAGTTTATCTTATACTTACAGTCTCCATTTCAGGGAAAAAAATCTCTTTATGATGATACATTTGGAGCAGATTACTTGACTTTCAAATTGTCTTTAAATATCTCCCTGCTAAATAGAACAGCAACACCATAAAGAACTATGCACAGATTAGAACTATCTGCTCTTATCACATTTGTTTTACAAGAAAACATATCTTTTTGAACAACTACTGTATATACAGCTAAGAACATCTTTGTCATTCAGTCCAGCCTTTTGCATGTACAGTACCATAGATGCACCAACTAGAAAATTCCATGTAATCCTATTCGCTACCATAAAGAACTACTTACGGTCAGAATCTTTGCATCCACCACCCTTTGTTCCAGGCATGATTGCTCTTCTAGTTATATTCTGCTGTAGGGATGGAGATCTAAGATGTTTCAGGTCTACCAGCAATGCCTGATGGTGCTGCTTTTATACACAAAGTGAAGCCATTCAATTATTGACAAGTGCTTTCAGGAACCAATGGGACCCTGTCCAAACATCTATAATTAAGTATTTAGGATTCAAAGCATTTTTGTTAAATTGTTTGCTTTAATCAAGGGTAGGGTGTTTCTCAATTTTGTATATTTTCTTTTACTCCAAAATGCTAGTGTGATTGTCGTGTGTTTCTTTGCTAGTCACAGTTGTGATTAATTTCCAGAATAATATTAGCATAATTGGCAGGGTGGGATACTTTGAAGAAGTTCCTATACATGAGCTTTAAAGATAGCATAACTCCCTTCTTCAGGTTTAACAACTGGAATTGCTTTGCAATACACTGCCTGGCCACCAAGGGGTTAACAGGTCTTCTGAACTCAGGCACCTTAAAAGTAGATCTTAAAAAAAAAAAAAATTATAAAAAAATATATATATATGTATTAATATATATATAACATGGGACAACTATTACACACATATATATATATATGTGTGTGTGTGTCAGAGAGAGAGTGTGTGTCTGAGAGAGAGAGAGAGAGAGAGAGAGAGAGAGTGTGTCTGAGAGAGAGAGAGTGTCTGTCTGAGAGAGAGAGAGAGTGTGTGTGTCTGAGGGAGAGAGCGAGAGAGAGAGTGTGTGTCTGAGAGAGAGAGTGTGCGTCTGAAAGAGAGACAGAGAAAGTGTGTGTGTGTCTGAGAGAGAGAGAGATTGTGTGTCTGAGAGAGAGAGATTGTGTGTCTGAGAGAGAGAGAGTGTGTGTCTAAGAGAGAGTGTGTGTCAGAGAGGGAGAGAGTGTGTGTGTCTGAGTGAGAGAGTGTGTGTCTGAGAGAGTGAGAGAGTTTGTGTCTGAGACTGAGTGTGTGCCTGAGAGAGTGTGTGCCTGAGAGAGACACCAACTGCGCACTGCAACTGTTAGGTATGTATATACAACTTTATTTTTACTTTGGGCGCCGCGGAAAAATCCTGATCGCCTTGGGGAGCCTTAAAAAAATCCTGATCGCCTTGGGGAGCCTTAAAAAAATCCTGATCACCTTGGGGAGCCTTTAACTGAAAAAGTTTGGGAACCACTGGGTTAACCCATCCGGCACCAATACCAACCCTTCATCCATTCATTTGTATAGTGTGTTGTGTATATATATATACATATATATGGGTTAACCCCTTATTACGTTGGCGGGACCACCCGAGGGCCCCCAGACACCTGTGGAAACCAGCCGAGGACCCTCAGACACCTGTGGGGCTGACCTGGGGCCAACCAGACACCCGTGGGCCTACCCATGGAGACCCCATTTGAGGCCCATGGTGACCAGCGGAGACCACCTGGAGGACCACGGCGCCTGCTGGGGACAGCCCGTAGGCCTCCAGACCCTGTGTGAAACCCTTTGCTGGGCCACTGTGGGGCTTGTGGACACCCGGCAGGCCCACCGGGGACTCCCGTGGACCTGGGGTATTAACCCTGTATGTAAAAGAATAAACCATGTATTTATGGGGGGCACAGGGGGTGGGTTATATATTGTTTATTAAATATAGTTATGATTATTGTGGCTAGCGGGGGTGGGGGAATGGGGTATTGTCCCAAAGCCAGGTTTGGTAGGCCTCCCGGTGGGTAGTGGTTCAGGGTTGTTAGGCCTCACGGGTTGGGGGTAGTGGGGGAGGGTGTCTAGGCCTCCCGAATGGTGGGTGAATTTGGGTTAACCCCTTAATGACTATAGCGGTGAATGGCCGCTATGGTGATTAAGGGGTTAGGGGACATTACATTGGCTTCTTTTATTCTTGTTTATGTTTTGCAGCATCGGAGGGGGGCATGGACGGGAATGAAGATGAAGATGGCCTTCATCGTGGCAGCCGGACATGGGTGAGTGCAATATGTATTTATTGTATTTATTGTGCTTAATGTATTTTAAATGGGCAAATGCACTATTATCCATATGTGGATAATAGTAAATTTGCCCATTACTATACTGTATGTGTTAGGGGTGTGTATTTATTTATAAGTATATGTGTTTTTTAATTATTTTGCAGGGTAAAAAAATTGCGCTCCCCTGGTCTATATCATTGATTGCCCCTGTAAACTTTATTATATCGGAAAACCATTCAACCTTAAATGTCAGAATTGGAGAACACATTAATGGAATTAAAAATGCCAAACACCTTTCAGATAATTGCAAAAAGATTCATAATCTAGCTCAGCATTTCTTGTATCACCATGATAGTAAACTCTAAGTCTACATTTTAGGGGGTTGGAAGTGACCCCAAGAGATCCCAGAAAGGGTTACAGGGAATTACGACTTCTCCAAAGGGAGCCATTTTGGATATGTGCTTCAGTGTAAAACACCATCACGACTGAATGAATTGATAGAGTTGACACCGTTCCTGGAGTTATCCAATTGGCCCCAAATTGTGAGACTAATTGAAGTATGATATCACGATGGTCCATACATCCTTCACCCCCCTGGTATTTCCTATTCCCCTTTTCCCTGTTCTTTCCCCTTCCTTTTTCCCCGCCCTCTTTCTGATGATGAGGGGACTCTATGTGATATATTGGATTTTTGGATCATATATTGTTTTTATATTGAATATTTGAACATGGATGTATTTCTACCTGTACCTTGTATATATAATATATGGTTGAAATACCAACATATTAAATGCTATATCCATATGATGAAATGTTGAGGGACTATTAGTTCCCGGACCATTCAAGATCATGAATTTCTAGTCCCTGATTCTCTGGTTATGTTTGTTTTGAGATTTATTTGCATTAACTCAGCTCGGTTATATAATCTAAATTTACTATATGATTCCCTATATAGTCCATTAAGTTTTGATAATGATCTATCCATTTTCCATCTATATATCGTGACTGATTTGTTAGCAAATTATTCTATAACTCTATATCTACATTACATGAAATCACTGACTAAGTACATTAATTACATTTTTCCAACCTAATGAATTGTTTAATGTTAGGGTTTCATTTGGTCTATTGATTGCTGTTGCAGGGTACATGCAACCACACGCGGGTTTTCTTGATAAGGCTTATTTATTGAGCCTTAAAATAAGTACAGCACACAAAAAAAACATCTTCTTGTCAGCATATAAAAACAAAATAGCTTCTCTTCAGCATAGAAAAACAAGACAGCTTCTTTTTAGCATGCAGGACAGAGACAGTTCATCAAACATGTACTTTGAAAACAGACCTTGTAGCAGTAATCTTACTTCAGCATTTTACTCCTGTCTCCTGACCAGCTAGCTCCCATGTGTGTCTATACTGGTGTTTTTAAAGCCCCTTGATGAGGCAGCTGGGGTCACACTAATTAAGCAGCCCTCTCACCTGAAACTTAAACTCGTCACTGCTGCACAGCAAACCTAAACATAGGTTTGCCAGGTATATGGCTGGTGATGTTTATTCACCCTGTCACAATTGCCATGTGTTGATTTAGTGACGGATATATTGTATGTTTTAAGGTTATCTTAATGATGAATTTTAGAACATCGTAGAACACTAATGCCCATAGGTCCTTAGTCTTCATGTTATATGTGTTTTAATTATAATAGTGGTTCAAGGCTAATAATTGAGTCATATACAATTTAAAAATTACACGTTTATGATAATGGTATGTAATTTATATAAAAACTATACTGTATCTAGTTCAACAATTAATTATACCATCTAAGATACATTATACTGTACATAATTCCATGGTGGTTATAAATAGATTGTAAATGATTTAACTGGTTAAGGAATTGTGCTATATCCTACTGATCAAGAAGATATTTTTAGAGTTACTATATATATTTTGATAAATATATAGGTTATTTTGTCTGTTTACATTTTTGTTCTGGATTTGTATGCATGTTTTAGTCATTTTTAATATTTTTTTGTTTGTAATTGGAAGGTTACAGTATTTTCCCGATTGGTTTAGGCTCTAAAAGAGGGATTATTTGAGTATAAATACACCAGTCCCTAGAGTTAGACACCCCCCCTGATGAAGCGTCAAATTACGCAAAATGTGTTTCGATACTGAAGTCATCACGTACTTCGGACATCCGACGCCATCCACAACTCACGAGGACGCCATGACCGACCCTCAAGCTGCATCTGGTTACCATCTGGGTCCTGGTATGGGGGGAGGATTTTAATGTTATATTGCTATTTATGTTTTACAATTGTTTATTTTTTATATAAAGTATTAATATATTTGACTGATTATATACATCTATGCCTTTCTTTTTATGTTTTGTTGTATTATTAGCCACGTTTCAGGTAGGAGGAATTCATTCAGATGTTTCATTAGGATTTAGTCTCTGTACTTTGCTTTCAGAATGTATTCCTGCTTGAGATAGTTGAGATGTATCTATTGCATTTTCAAGGACTTGTCTCCTGCTACACTTAATTTTCATTTTTTTTTATTGGTTAAAAAATGTTATATATTGTGCCTTTAATATTAAATATCTTCCTTCTTTGTCGTTTTTCTTTTATACCAGGAAGAATCGTGTCACCTGTTCTTTATTTCTAACTTTAAACAATGGAAATATATCGACTGAATTGTTCTTTGGCAATTCTGTTCTACAACAGAGTCAGATGATAAACATGAATGACACTGAAACAAAGACAAAAGAAGCCCAAAGGCTCTCGTAGCATTAAACCCTATAATATAAATTCCGAAAAACACTAATTATTGGACAGGTTTTTTTTATATTTGATCAGTTCTGCTTTCAGGCCCAAGTTTGTGCATTTTACTGCTACTCTCTGTGTTATGTTTTAGCTATTGACCTCACATTTATCCCTGATTGATCATTACCCTTAGGGTTGGTGGTTTTTGCATTTTTCCTCTTTTTCCATGATATACTGTATGAGACTCATACGTCTTGTTTCAGTGGATCTGTATGTGTTGGGGTGAAGTTTGTGTTTGGAAGTTTTAGGGGTTGGAAGTGACCCCAAGAGATCCCAGAAAGGGTGACAGGGAACTACGACTTCTCCAAAGGGAGACATTTTGGATATATGCGCTTCAGAGTAAAAGCCATCAGGACTGAATGAATTGATAGAGTTGACACCGTTCCTGAAGTTATTCAATTGGCCCCAAATTGTGAGACTAATTGAAGTATGATATCATGATGGTCCATACACCCTTCACCTTCCTGGTATCTCCTATTCCTCTTTTCCCTGTTCTCCCCCCCTCCTTCTCCCCTGCCGCTTTCTGATGATGTGGAGACTCTATGTGATATATTGGATTTTTGGATCATATATTTTTTTTATATTCAATATTTCAACATGGATGTATTTCTACCTGTATCTTGTATATATAATATATGGTTGAAATATCAACATATTAAATGCTATATCCATATGGTGAAACGTAGGGATGGTATGTGTTACAGACATGTGGGTGAATTGATTAATGTTAACATGCTTTCTCTTAAATCCTTCACTGCGAAATGAGCAGCAACATGCTGTATTGTTTTGGAAAACATTGCTGTCCGCTCAAGCTATTACTGTTATGAATATACAGTAGACTTTATCTAACTCCAAACAAGACCAAGTTAAAACCACTTTTCTTGTTAGTGCTTACAGTATTATATTTTACTTGAGTTCGATGTGAATTTGGAATCCTCATGTAGAAATGTTATGTCTGGCAAATGCATTTTCATTCCTACAACTCACATGAAAACATGTAATGACTTGGTCTGAAAAGATTTATATGTTCATCAGGTCACTATATAACAGAGAGCCCTCTGTTGTAATCTTGTGGTAACGTAGCATTCACTGCAGTGCTACTGGTTCTACTGTACCTTTCCTTTAAATCAGTGGAAATACATTTGAAAAAATCTACAGCACAAATCATACAACAATTGGTTTAATAAATGTATTTTAATATGTGTAATCATACACATTAAAGGGGTTTGAATTCGCAGATCTCTTCAGAAGAAATGTAAAGAGAGTTAACAGAATCTTTAATCTTTTCGTTCAACACACTTGAGATGGATTCAGAGGGATTATTTCTTGACTCCACCTCCACCTCCGTGACCTCCACCACCACCTCCGTGACCTCCACTGCTTTGACAGCCATGACCTCCACTGCTTTGACCTCCACCTCCACCTCCATGACCTCCACCTCCACCTCCGTGACCTCCACTGCTTTGACCTCCGTGACCTCCACCTCCGTGACCTCCACTGCTTTGACCTCCACCTCCGTCACCTCCTCCTCCACCTCCGTGACCTCCACCTTCGTGACCTCCACTGCTTTGACACCCATGGCCTCCACTGCTTTGACCTCCGTGACCTCCACCTCCACCTCCATGACCTCCACCTCCTCCTCCGTCACCGCCACTGCTTTGACCTCCATGACCTCCACCTCCGTCACCTCCACCTCCGTGACCTCCACCTCCATGACCTCCACTGCTTTGACAGCCATGACCTCCACTGCTTTGTCCTCCGTGACCACCTCCACCTCCGTGACCTCCACCTCCACCTTTGTCACCACCACCTCCACCTCCGTGACCTCCACCTCCGTGACCTCCACTGCTTTGACCTCCGTGGCCTCCACCGCTGCTACCCCCATGACCTTGATGGCAAGGTTCTGATGAGAAATAGAAGAACAATTTGAAGGAATGGCTGAGATACATTGATAAAATCGAAATGAAGGAAATGTCAGTAAAAAACACCATATGGTACAAAGACAGCTTATTTAAAAAAAGAAATCTTCCACATTGTGGGACTTTGATTACTTATACACTAAAATGAGTGAAACAGAAGAGCACAGAAAACATTCACCTCTAATTTACTGGAAATGTTGGGGATCCAAGAGGATTCTGCAGGTGACGCTACATTTCTGACAGGTCTCACTGATTCAAAGTCAGTCCCATTTGATTTCAGTCTCACTGATTTTTAGTATCATGGGTCCCATAAACTTCCATGGCGTCTCACTGAAGTAAATCAGCATTTTTCCAATAAAATGCCATTCTAATTCTTACCCCCCCCCAAATCTTACTAATTCCTGTCTACTGTGTTGACATCAATTTAGCATATTTTCCTTGTATCTCCTTTGTAACAGTATGATAATAATCCAGGCCAATCTTTCTACAGATCTTACAGATCTCATAAAGCAAAGTGGCAAATAGTCCAGCAAATGGGCATCAAAATCAGGACTGTGTCATGGTCAGACTACTGACCTGGAGATAGTTAGCAGGTATGATGGCAATCATTAACAGAGGATTAATAATGACATCACTAATAATACTATTTCAGGACTAAAGAACTGTGCTTCCTAATCAATTTTATCCATAACAAGCATCATCATGGTCTCTACAGTCATTTTTTCCTATCCATTTTATGCTCCAGTTTTAAATGACTGTTGTTCCCCCTACAGTAATAAGTGTATTAATGCATTGTTGTATCATTTATTGGGAGTACTGGAAAGAGAAACACAAACAGTGTGACTGTGCATATTGCTGCACAATGAGTTACAAGTCCTCCCGTAAACAACAGGATTAAGATCTGATTGACCATACAGATTTTCCTACCTGGGCATTTTGGGGCAGGGCATGCGTCCTTGCATGATTTAGCTGGTGCACATGCTGAAATAAGAGAGAATGAATATCACTGAGACAGATAAGTGCAAATCCTGTATGGTTTTTATGGATCTCGGAAATACAACATGAATGTGTGATAGCTAATGGCCAATCATGCAAAAGCTTTGAAACCCTAAAGTAGATGAATTGGGTTCAACAAGTGCATTTTTTGCCAATAGGTAAACAATAGAAAAGGTCACGCATCAATGTATTAGGGTGACTGCACATCAGTGAGGGAGTTGAGGAGAGTAAAAGAAGAAGCTACTTTTCACAATTCAGTGTTTTTTCCCCTCATGTTTTTCCTTTTTCCTTACTTCCAATCACCCTGCAGGGCTGAGTTGCATTAACATTTCAGTATTTTAAAAATCTGCTTCAAATGTAGGCACAATGCCTTGGTTTACATGTTTCATATATGTGATGCAAACAAAAAATGTATCTTTTTTTTATTGTTCACAAGACACATATAGTTCTATACATTTCCCTTGGATTCTCTTTAAATAATTGTTTTTAATTTATTCACAATAATCTTGGCTGTTATGATCTTCTGCAGAAACATCAGTTTATCTTATACTTACAGTCTCCATTTCAGGGAAAAAAATCTCTTTATGATGATACATTTGGAACAGATTACTTGACTTTCAAATTGTCTTTAAATATCTCCCTGCTAAATAGAACAGCAACACCATAAAGAACTATGCACAGATTAGAACTATCTGCTCTTATCACATTTGTTTTACAAGAAAACATATCTTTTTGAACAACTACTGTATATACAGCTAAGAACATCTTTGTCATTCAGTCCAGCCTTTTGCATGTACCATAGATGCACCAACTAGAAAATTCCATGTTACCCTATTCGCTACCATAAAGAACTACTTACGGTCAGAATCTTTGCATCCACCACCCTTTGTTCCAGGCATGATTGTTCTTCTAGTTATAATCTGCTGTAGGGATGGAGATCTAGGATGGTACAGGTCTACCAGCAATGCCTGATGGTGCTGCTTTTATACACAAAGTGAAGCCATTCAATTATTGACAAGTGCTTTCAGGAACCAATGGGACCCTGTCCAAAAATCTATAATTAAGTATTTAGGATTCAAAGCATTTTTGTTAAATTGTTTGCTTTAATCAAGGGTAGGGTGTTTCTCAATTTTGTATATTTTCTTTTACTCCAAAATGCTAGTGTGATTGTCGTGTGTTTCTTTGCTAGTCACAGTTGTGATTAATTACCAGAATAATATTAGCATAATTGGCAGGGTGGGATACTTTGAAGAAGTTCCTATACATGAGCTTTAAAGATAGCATAACTCCCTTCTTCAGGTTTAACAACTGGAATTGCTTTGCAATACACTGCCTGGCCACCAAGGGGTTAACTGGTCTTCTGAACTCAGGCACCTTAAAAGTAGATCTTAAAAAAAAAAAATTATAAAAAAATATATATATATGTATTAATATATATATAACATGGGACAACTATTACACACATATATATATATATGTGTGTGTGTCAGAGAGAGAGTGTGTGTCTGAGAGAGAGAGAAAGAGAGAGAGAGAGTGTGTCTGAGAGAGAGAGAGAGAGTGTGTGTCTGAGAGAGAGAGAGTGTGTGTGTCTGAGGGAGAGAGCGAGAGAGAGTGTGTGTGTGTCTGAGAGAGAGAGTGTGTGTCTGAAAGAGAGACAGAGAAAGTGTGTGTGTGTCTGAGAGAGAGAGAGATTGTGTGTCTGAGAGAGAGAGATTGTGTGTCTGAGAGAGAGAGAGTGTGTGTCTAAGAGAGAGTGTGTGTCAGAGAGAGAGAGAGTGTGTGTGTCTGAGAGAGTGAGAGAGTGTGTGTCTGAGTGAGAGAGTGTGTGTCTGAGAGAGTGAGAGAGTTTGTGTCTGAGAGTGAGTGTGTGTCTGAGAGAGTGAGAGTGTGTGCCTGAGAGAGACACCAACTGCGCACTGCAACTGTTAGGTATGTATATACAACTTTATTTTTACTTTGGGCGCCGCGGAAAAATCCTGATCGCCTTGGGGAGCCTTAAAAAAATCCTGATCGCCTTGGGGAGCCTTAAAAAAATACTGATCGCCTTGGGGAGCCTTGAACTGAAAAAGTTTGGGAACCACTGGGTTAACCCATCCGGCACCAATACCAACCCTTCATCCATTCATTTGTATAGTGTGTTGTGTATATATATACATATATATGGGTTAACCCCTTATTACGTTGGCGGGACCACCCGAGGGCCCCCAGACACCTGTGGAAACAAGCCGAGGACCCTCAGACACCTGTGGGGCTGACCTGGGGCCAACCAGACACCCGCGGGCCTACCCATGGAGACCCCATTTGAGGCCCACGGTGACCAGCGGAGACCACCTGGAGGACCACGGCGCCTGCTGGGGACAACCCGTAGGCCTCCAGACCCTGTGTGAAACCCTTTGCTGGGCCACTGTGGGGCTTGCGGACACCCGGCAGGCCCACCGGGGACTCCCGTGGACCTGGGGTATTAACCCTGTATGTAAAAGAATAAACCATGTATTTATGGGGGGCACAGGGGGTGGGTTATATATTGTTTATTAAATATAGTTATGATTATTGTGGCTAGCGGGGGTGGGGGAATGGGGTATTGTCCCAAAGCCAGGTTTGGTAGGCCTCCCGGTGGGTAGTGGTTCAGGGTTGTTAGGCCTCACGGGTTGGGGGTAGTGGGGGAGGGTGTCTAGGCCTCCCGAATGGTGGGTGAGTTTGGGTTAACCCCTTAATGACTATAGCGGTGAATGGCCGCTATGGTGATAAAGGGGTTAGGGGACATTACATTGGCTTCTTTTATTCTTGTTTATTTTTTGCAGCATCGGAGGGGGGCATGGACGGGAATGAAGATGAAGATGGCCTTCATCATGGCAGCCGGACATGGGTGAGTGCAATATGTATTTATTGTATTTATTGTGCTTAATGTATTTTAAATGGGCAAATGCACTATTATCCATATGTGGATAATAGTAAATTTGCCCATTACTATACTGTATGTGTTAGGGGTGTGTATTTATTTATAAGTATATGTGTTTTTTAATTATTTTGCAGGGTAAAAAGATTGCGCTCCCCTGGTCTATATCATTGATTGCCCCTGTAAACTGTATTATATCGGCAAACCATTCAACCTTAAATGTCAGAATTGGAGAACACATTAATGGAATTAAAAATGCCAAACACCTTTCAGATAATTGCAAAAAGATTCATAATCTAGCTCAGCATTTCTTGTATCACCATGATAGTAAACTCTAAGTCTACATTTTAGGGGGTTGGAAGTGACCCCAAGAGATCCCAGAAAGGGTTACAGGGAATTATGACTTCTCCAAAGGGAGCCATTTTGGATATGTGCTTCAGTGTAAAACACCATCACGACTGAATGAATTGATAGAGTTGACACCGTTCCTGGAGTTATCCAATTGGCCCCAAATTGTGAGACTAATTGAAGTATGATATCACGATGGTCCATACATCCTTCACCCCCCTGGTATTTCCTATTCCCCTTTTCCCTGTTCTTTCCCCTTCCTTTTTCCCCACCCTCTTTCTGATTATGAGGGTACTCTATGTGATATATTGGATTTTTGGATCATATATTGTTTTTATATTGAATATTTGAACATGGATGTATTTCTACCTGTACCTTGTATATATAATATATGGTTGAAATACCAACATATTAAATGCTATATCCATATGATGAAATGTTGAGGGACTATTAGTTCCCGGACCATTCAAGATCATGAATTTCTAGTCCCTGATTCTCTGGTTATGTTTGTTTTGAGATTTATTTGCATTAACTCAGCTCGGTTATATAATCTAAATTTACTATATGATTCCCTATATAGTCCATTAAGTTTTGATAATGATCTATCCATTTTCCATCTATATATCGTGACTGATTTGTTCGCAAATTATTCTATAACTCTATATCTACATCACATGAAATCACTGACTAAGTACATTAATTACATTTTTCCAACCTAATGAATTGTTTAATGTTAGGGTTTCATTTGGTCTATTGCAGGGTACATGCAACCACACGCGGGTTTTCTTGATAAGGCTTATTTATTGAGCCTTAAAATAAGTACAGCACACAAAAAAAACATCTTCTTGTCAGCATATAAAAACAAAATAGCTTCTCTTCAGCATAGAAAAACAAGACAGCTTCTTTTTAGCATGCAGGACACAGACAGTTCATCAAACATGTACTTTGAAAACAGACCTTGTAGCAGTAATCTTACTTCAGCATTTTACTCCTGTCTCCTGACCAGCTAGCTCCCATGTGTGTCTATACTGGTGTTTTTAAAGCCCCTTGATGAGGCAGCTGGGGTCACACTAATTAAGCAGCCCTCTCACCTGAAACTTAAACTCGTCACTGCTGCACAGCAAACCTAAACATAGGTTTGCCAGGTATATGGCTGGTGATGTTTATTCACCCTGTCACAATTGCCATGTGTTGATTTAGTGACGGATATATTGTATGTTTTAAGGTTATCTTAATGATGAATTTTAGAACATCATAGAACACTAATGCCCATAGGTCCTTAGTCTTCATGTTATATGTGTTTTAATTATAATAGTGGTTCAAGGCTAATAATTGAGTCATATACAATTTAAAAATTACACGTTTATGATAATGGTATGTAATTTATATAAAAACTATACTGTATCTAGTTCAACAATTAATTATACCATCTAAGATACATTATACTGTACATAATTCCATGGTGGTTATAAATAGATTGTAAATGATTTAACTGGTTAAGGAATTGTGCTATATCCAACTGATCAAGAAGATATTTTTAGAGTTACTATATATATTTTGATAAATATATAGGTTATTTTGTCTGTTTACATTTTTGTTCTGTATTTGTATGCATGTTTTAGTCATTTTTAATATTTTTTTGTTTGTAATTGGAAGGTTACAGTATTTTCCCGATTGGTTTAGGCTCTAAAAGAGGGATTATTTGAGTATAAATACACCAGTCCCTAGAGTTAGACACCCCCCCTGATGAAGCGTCAAATTACGCAAAATGTGTTTCGATACTGAAGTCATCACGTACTTCGGACATCCGACGCCATCCACAACTCACGAGGACGCCATGACCGACCCTCAAGCTGCATCTGGTTACCATCTGGGTCCTGGTATGGGGGGAGGATTTTAATGTTATATTGCTATTTATGTTTTACAATTGTTTATTTTTTATATAAAGTATTAATATATTTGACTGATTATATACATCTATGCCTTTCTTTTTATGTTTTGTTGTATTATTAGCCACGTTTCAGGTAGGAGGAATTCATTCAGATGTTTCATTAGGATTTAGTCTCTGTACTTTGCTTTCAGAATGTATTCCTGCTTGAGATAGTTGAGATGTATCTATTGCATTTTCAAGGACTTGTCTCCTGCTACACTTAATTTTCATTTTTTTTTATTGGTTAAAAAATGTTATATATTGTGCCTTTAATATTAAATATCTTCCTTCTTTGTCGTTTTTCTTTTATACCAGGAAGAATCGTGTCACCTGTGCTTTATTTCTAACTTTAAACAATGGAAATATATCGACTGAATTGTTCTTTGGCAATTCTGTTCTACAACAGAGTCAGATGATGAACATGAATGACACTGAAACAAAGACAAAAGAAGCCCAAAGGCTCTCGTAGCATTAAACCCTTTAATATAAATTCCGAAAAACACTAATTATTGGACAGGTTTTTTTTATATTTGATCAGTTCTGCTTTCAGGCCCAAGTTTGTGCATTTTACTGCTACTCTCTGTGTTATGTTTTAGCTATTGACCTCACATTTATCCCTGATTGATCATTACCTTTAGGGTTGGTGGTTTTTGCATTTTTCCTCTTTTTCCATGATATACTGTATGAGACTCATACGTCTTGTTTCAGTGGATCTGTATGTGTTGGGGTGAAGTTTGTGTTTGGAAGTTTTAGGGGTTGGAAGTGACCCCAAGAGATCCCAGAAAGGGTGACAGCCATTGTGGATATATGCGCTTCGGTGTAAAACACCATCACGACTGAATGAATTGATAGAGTTGACACCGTTCCTGAAGTTATTCAATTGGCCCCAAATTGTTCCCTTCACGTTCCTGGTATCTCCTATTCCCCTTTTCCCTGTTCTCCCCCCTTCCTTCTCCCCTGCCTCTTTCTGATGATGTGGAGACTCTATGTGATATATTGGATTTTTGGATCATATATTTTTTTTAGATTCAATATTTCAACATAGATGTATTTCTACCTGTATCTTGTATATATAATATATGGTTGAAATATCAACATATTAAATGCTATATCCATATGATGAAACGTAGGGATGTTATGTGTTACAGACATGTGGGTGAATTGATTAATGTTAACATGCTTTCTCTTAAATCCTTCACTGCCAAATCAGCAGTAACATGCTGTATTGTTTTGCAAAACATTGCTGTCCGCTCAAGCTCTTAATGTTATGAATATAGACTTTATCTAACTCCAAACAAGACCAAGTTAAAACCACTTTTCTTGTTAGTGCTTATTATATTTTACTTGAGTTCAATGTGAATTTGGAATCCTCATGTAGAAATTTTATGTCTGGCAAATGCATTTTCATTCCTACAACTCACATGAAAACATTTAATGACTTGGTCTGAAAAGATTTATATGTTCATCATGTCTCTATATAACAGAGAGCCCTCTGTTGTAATCTTGTGGTAACGAAGCATTCACTGCAGTGCTACTGGCTCTACTGTAACTTTCCTTTAAATCAGTGGAAATACATTTGAAAAAATCTACAGCACAAATCATACAACAATTGGTTTAATAAATGTATTTTAATATGTGTAATCATACACATTAAAGGGGTTTGAATTCGCTGATCTCTTCAGAAGAAATGTAAAGAGAGTTAACAGAATGTTTAATGTTTTCGTTCAACACACTTGAGATGGATTCAGAGGGATTATTTCTTGACTCCACCTCCACCTCCGTGACCTCCACCTCCACCTCCACCTCCGTGACCTCCACCACCACCTCCATGACCTCCACTGCTTTGACAGCCATGACCTCCACTGCTTTGACCTCCACCTCCGTGACCTCCACCTCCACCTCCGTGACCTCCACTGCTTTGACCTCCGTGACCTCCACCTCCGTGACCTCCACTGCTTTGACCACCACCTCCGTCACCTCCTCCTCCACCTCCGTGACCTCCACCTTCGTGACCTCCACTGCTTTGACAGCCATGACCTCCACTGCTTTGACCTCCACCTCCACCTCCGTGACCTCCACCTCCACCTCCGTGACCTCCACTGCTTTGACCCCCATGACCTCCACCCCCGTGACCTCCACTGCTTTGACCTCCACCTCCGTCACCTCCTCCTCCACCTCCGTGACCTCCACCTTCGTGACCTCCACTACTTTGACACCCATGGCCTCCACTGTTTTGACCTCCGTGACCTCCACCTCCACCTCCATGACCTCCACCTCCTCCTCCGTCACCGCCACTGCTTTGACCTCCATGGCCTCCACCTCCATGACCTCCACCTCCGTCACCTCCACCTCCGTGACCTCCACCTCCATGACCTCCACTGCTTTGACAGCCATGACCTCCACTGCTTTGTCCTCCGTGACCACCTCCACCTCCGTGACCTCCACCTCCACCTTTGTCACCACCACCTCCACCTCCGTGACTTCCACATCCACCTCCGTGACCTCCACTGCTTTGACCTCCGTGGCCTCCACCTCCATGACCTCCACCTCCGTCACCTCCACTGCTTTGACCTCCGTGGCCTCCACCGCTGCTACCCCCATGACCTTGATGGCAAGGTTCTGATGAGAAATAGAAGTACAATTTGAAGGAATGGCTGAGATACATTGATAAAATCTAAATGAAGGAAATTTCAGTAAAAAAAACCATATGGTACAAAGACAGCTTATTTAAAAAAAGAAATCTTCCACATTGTGGGACTTTGATTAATTATACACTAAAATGAGTGAAACAGAAGAGCACAGAAAACATTTACCTCTAATTTACTGGAAATGTTGGGAAACCAAGAGGATTCTGCAGGTGACGCTACATTTCTGACAAGTCTCACTGATTCAAAGTCAGTCCCATTTGATTTCAGTCTCACTGATTTTTAGTATCATGGGTCCCATAAACTTCCATGGCGTCTCACTGAAGTAAATCAGTATTTTTCCAATAAAATGCCATTCTAATTCTAACCCCCCCTCCCCAAATCTTACTAATTCCTGTCTACGGTGTTGA
Organism: Ascaphus truei; assembly: GCF_040206685.1. Taxonomy (NCBI): domain Eukaryota; kingdom Metazoa; phylum Chordata; class Amphibia; order Anura; family Ascaphidae; genus Ascaphus; species Ascaphus truei. Next base: position 10,715,216 of record NC_134490.1, on the reverse strand, counting down.
CATCAATTTAGCATATTTTCCATGTATCTCCTTTGTAACAGTATCATAATAATCCAGGCCAATCTTTCTACAGATCTTACTCTGATAAAGCAAAGTGGCAAATAGTCCAGCAAATGGGCATCAAAATCAGGACTGTGTCATGGACCGACTACTGACCTGTAGATAGTTAGCAGGTATAATGGCAATCATTAACAGAGGATTAATAATGACATCACTAATAATACTATTTCAGGACTAAAGAACTGTGCTTCCTAATCAATTTTATCCATAACAAGCATCATCATTGTCTCTACAGTCATTCTTTCCTTTCCATTTTATGCTGCAGTTTTAAATGACTGTTGTTCCCCCTACAGTAATAAGTGTATTGATGCATTGTTGTATCATTTATTGGGAGTACTGGAAAGAGAAACACAAACAGTGTGACTGTGCATATTGCTGCACAATGAGTTACTGGTCCTCCCGTAAACAACAGGATTAAGATCTGATTGACCATGCAGATTTTCCTACCTGGGCATTTTGGGGCAGGGCATGCGTCCTTGCATGATTTAGCTGGTGCACATGCTGAAATGAGAGAGAATGAATATCACTGAGACAGATAAGTGCAAATCCTGTATTGTTTTTATGGACCTCGGAAATACAACATGAATGTGTGATAGCTAATGGCCAATCATACAAAAGCTTTGAAACCCTAAAGTAGATGAATTGGGTTCAACAAGTGCATTTTTTGCCAATAGGTTAACAATAGAAAAGGTCACGCATCCATGTATTAGGGTGACTGCATATCAGTGAGGGAGTTGAGGAGAGTAAAAGAAGAAGCTACTTTTCACAATTCAGTGTTTTTCCCCTCATGTTTTTCCCTTTTCCTTACTTCCAATCACCCTGCAGGGCTGAGTTGCATTAACATTTCAGTATTTTAAAAATCTGCTTCAAATGTAGGCACAATGCCTTGGTTTACATGTTTCATATATGTGATGCAAACAAAAAATGTATCTTTTTTTTTATTGTTCACAAGACACATATAGTTATATACATTTCCCTTGGATTCTCTTTAAATAATTGTTTTTCATTTATTCACAATAATCTTGGCTGTTATGATCTTCTGCAGAAACATCAGTTTATCTTATACTTACAGTCTCCATTTCAGGGGAAAAAATCTCTTTATGATGATACATTTTGAACAGATTACTTGACTTTCAAATTGTCTTTAAATATCTCCCTGCTAAATAGAACAGCAACACCATAAAGAACTATGCACAGATTAGAACTATCTGCTCTTATCACATTTGTTTTATAAGAAAACATATCTGTTTGAACAACTACTGTATATACAGCTAAGAACATCTTTGTCATTCAGTCCAGCCTTTTGCATGTACCATACTGTAGATGCACCAACTAGAAAATTCCATGTTACCCTATTCGCTACCATAAAGAACTACTTACGGTCAGAATCTTTGCATCCACCACCCTTTGTTCCAGGCATGATTGCTCTTCTAGTTATAATCTGCTGTAGGGATGGAGATCTAAGATGGTACAGGTCTACCAGCAATGCCTGATGGTGCTGCTTTTATAAACAAAGTGAAGCCATTCAATTATTGACAAGTGCTTTCAGGAACCAATGGGACCCTGTCCAAACATCTATAATTAAGTATTTAGGATTCAAAGCATTTTTGTTAAATTGTTTGCTTTAATCAAGGGTAGGGTGTTTCTCAATTTTGTATATTTTCTTTTACTCCAAAATGCTAGTGTGATTGTCGTGTGTTTCTTTGCTAGTCACAGTTGTGATTAATTTCCAGAATAATATTAGCATAATTGGCAGGGTGGGATACTTTGAAGAAGTTCCTATACATGAGCTTTAAAGATAGCATAACTCCCTTCTTCAGGTTTAACAACTGGAATTGCTTTGCAATACACTGCCTGGCCACCAAGGGGTTAACTGGTCTTCTGAACTCAGGCACCTTAAAAGTACAGATCTTAAAAAAAATTTTTTATATATATATATGTAACGGTGTTTCTGGCCCGGTCTGACCCACCCAATCTCACATTGGCCCCTGTGGTCTAACCGGACCCCATTACAGTGTGGATATGTCATATGGTGCACCTGCTGGCTACAGGACTCCTGAGTCTCCCGCATGATGGTGTGTGGGGAGAACCCGTCAGACAGGCAGCTGAGGTAGTGGGCTGAGTCTCACCTAGTTCCAGTGCAGCGCCTCCACCTCACCAGGGTCCCTGCGTCCGCATGGGGATGATCCTGGCGAGGAACTCCTCCGTGGTGCTCCTCTCTGTACACTCATCCCAGATAGATACACGAGAGGGTTTCTGGCTGAACTCATCTTTATTGACACGGCAGGGCAACTGCCCTCCACAAGGAGTATCTTCAGCCGCTCATCTCGCCAGTGCTCCCTTTAGTTAGGTATGTCACCCAGATCAGGGATTCACTATTCCCGCAGGAATCACTGTCCTGTGTCAGGTCCCTGGACACAGCCTCCCATGGAGTTACTACAACATAACTGACACTCTGATAGAACTTTAACTCCTTCCTCAGCTCTGACAAGAGCTTTCCAGCAACACTCAGCAACCAACTACTTTGCAACTAACTCTAGAACACAGTGCTGTGCCTTATGTAAGCTTCTGAGGCTGACACATCTCTGACATCACTAACCATGGAGTCAGAGCATGTGACCAGTCCCAGCCATACACAGAGCACCCCACCAGGGTGTGAGGGGAAACCTCCATAATTACTGCTGGCATGCCCACACTTACCAGGCCTTACTGCCAACAGGAGAGATGACTGTAGGCATTTTACATGACCGCTACATTCTCCCCCTGGTGAATCCCATCGACCTCGCTGGGACCTAAATTTGTATACCTCTTTCCAGGAAGCACTGTAACGGAAAACATAATTAACATCACACAAATTTCCTCATAATACAGTACATATGAATACAGTCATCCGCCAAGCCCGCCCCGACCAGCAGCCACGAACCCGCGTAATGTCTCAGTACCCCCTTAATAATAGTGATCTGGGTCAGGTTTCCTCACTTCCCGGTTACCCATATCCAGGACCGTAACATAATAATGCCTAGGTGATCCTCTCTCTGGCACATAGGTCACCCTATGTTTGTGAACATTTCTCCCTATGCTCCACACTCGCATCAGGGTGTCTATTCTTTCTTCCGCCTTTTTACCTACTATGTCGCTCCCCCTATTGGTTAAGTACAGCTCTATAGTTTCTTGGAGCCACATTTCCCTATTGTCCTCAATTTCATCCATCAGGGGCTCCGGAACATAGGGATACTCCAACCCATGGGATTTTTTATATTTGACTATTATAGCCCTCTCCGCCCTACTGACCCTGGTCAGATCCGCATTACCTGCCCTCCCAGGTAACACCCATGATAGGGGCTCATCAGAATCTACTGGATCTGACAGTGTGTCGGGACCCATGGGCGCTATGTCTCTACACTCCAGCTGGAACCACCTCTTCTGTAGTTCCCTGTCCCTCTGCTCGGGTGTAAACTCTCCCTCTTTCCACCAGAAATCTACCACGTCCTCCCGCCGGATGAGGAACCGAGTACGGTCCATCCATGCGGAGTACCCCTCAAATAGTGGAGCCCACCACCGGGTCTCCTTAAAGGGATTAGGCCCTGGTTCCCGGTCGTCATCAAACGAAAACACCCCTGACGACCTTGTGGATCGCGAGCTGAACCACCTCGAAGACCCCGGAGCCTTTACTGCCGGTTGGGGTGCTGTATCCGCCACCCTCAATTCTCCCCCTCCCCGTGAATCACTCTCCGTAGCTCCACTGAGCTGCCTCTCCCCAGTCCGTTTTTCCTCCCCCCCCAAAGGTATGTCCACAAGTTCCAAGCTGGGCGGTGAACCCGGTGACCGTGTGATAGGGGTAGGGGCATTAACTAGGGCATGGGGTTGGGTATAGGGGCATGGAACAGGACCCCACGGGGTTACGACCCGCTCCTGGCTGTCCGTAGACAGGTCCAAGGATGATGTCTCACCCTCCTCAGTCCTGAGATCGTCTCTCCGATTTCTGGGCAATACGAGCGGTCGGGGACCTTCCCCCAATCGCCGAAGCGTCGCTGCTTCCCCTTCCTGGGTTCCGCCGTCGCCACCGGAAGTGACGTCCTCCCCGGAACCGGAAGCGTCGCCATCTCGCGTTGGACCCCCATGCGGGATCTCTTCTTCCACGACGACATCCGGTTGCTCCGCCATCGCCACCGGAAGTGATGCCGTTCCTCCACGTGCGCGTTGGGCCTGCGCGGCCCTTCCAGCGCTTCGCCGTCTGTTGTGACCAGGTAAGAGATAGGGCTTTTTGGCTTACCCATCCGCAGGGGTGTAGGCGTCTTTCTCCCATCTCCGCCAGGTCCTGGGATGGCGGGACTCCGTCGGTCGGATCGCCGATCTGCGGGGGACGTCCGGTCACTCACCCCACGGGGCGTCGTTCTTCCCGTCTGTCTTTTCCGCTCCGTTTTTGCTACCGCCAGCTCACGAAGGTCCTCATCAGAGTAGTCCCCTCGCCCCGACCTAGGGGTCGCGGGGCGGGGTGAAAGTCTCTTTGCCCCTGTCGCGTGGTTTAATCCAGCCGCCTCAATGGCCAGTGACCCAGCCGACTTGACCGGCTCCAGTCCCCTGTCTCCGGGACTCGCGCGGTTCATCCACAGCGCGCCCGGGGACTCAGCAGAGCGCCGTGTCACATCCACCGGGGGGTCATCAGGCTGTATTGGGACAAACGTGGGCATAGGCCACAGATACAAAGTCCCGCAATGAGGGCAACGTGCCATCGTATTCACTGTACCTCCGGGCAGCCTGCATTGTAGGCAGAGCCCGACTACCGTCTCTGTATTGGCCACCCTCACCACCAGCACCCCGCCGGGCACTGAGTAGGGCTGGGTGGAGACCATAGTGGCCACAGTGGAGGAGCAGGCCATTCTTGGTACAGGAGTCACTTCCTGTACAGGTCTCTCCTTCTCTGCGGTTCCTCGCAACTGACTGGTGGAAGTTGCTGGATCCGCCACTCCCTGCTTCGGCTCCTCCCTTCTCTGACAGAGTTGGAACCCGCCCCCAGGGGTTGCAATAATGGGCGGGTCCCACAGGGGAATATCATGCCCCTTAATTAAGGCCGCACCTCTCTCAGTCCTGGTGGGCGCGGTCTGCGTTTTCGCGCCAATTTCCTCCCCAGAGCTGGAGTCCTTTCCCGCGGCTAGTTCCCGCCTTCTCCTTGCAGCAGCTTTTTGCACAAGGTACCTTTGCTTGCAAATTACCTCCACGGCCGGAACTACTTTTTGTAGTGGCGCCGTCTGGATATCAGTCCCTGGGCCCAGTGGGTGCATTCCCACAGGCCATAATTGAAAGTCACTCCCCCTGGTAGAAATCAGGGGAGGGTCCCATAAACTCAACGGTTGACTCAGCACAGGGGCTGAATTAGTCACTGTCCATCCCGGCGCAGCCATAGCTTTCGCGCCATGCCCCCCATCAGGGCGGGGCTCTGCTGTTCGCGCCATTCCCGGCCAGCTCTGTGCAAGTCCTGCAGCAGCCATTTTTCCGGCGCCTGGCCCATGCGGTTTCCCTAGCAAGCGGGAACCGCCATTTTGGTTGGTTTTTGCACCCAAAAAGTCCATTCGTTCGCTCTCCTCACGGGGTTCTTCCCCAATTATAACAATTTCTTCACACTCTTCAAGGGTGGCCCCTCGCTGTCCCATACAGGATAAAAAACGGGGCAGCCATAGCCTTCGCTCCGCTCCAGAGCAGCCTGGTCAATGACAACTCGGCGACAGTCTGCTCTTCAGTGGGTTGCACGCCACGGGTGCCCTCCCCATCAGCCTCTGTCCGCCATTTTACGTTCTCCGCGCCACGCGGATCCTCCACTCTCTCATAACAGTTGTCGTACATGAGGCTCCACTCTGCGGGGCAGCCACCACACCGGTACAATAAAGATTAGCTCAGATGCACCACCACATGTGTACCTTATCTAGGTGTGACCCAGTGTTGCACTACCTCAGGCTAGGCTCACTCTCTCAGTGTCTGCTGTGACTCCTTCCTCCCAGTCTGTGCTCCCTACGGTGAGTGTCTGGAATGGCTAGGTACTCTGGCTGGCTCTGCCATGCAGTACTTGGGGCGTCTACCTGTCTTGGTCAGCCTAGCGCAGACCCTCTCCAGGACTCCTGACCAAGTTAACAGGCTGTCCCTTCTGGCATCCTACCAACTAGCACTGCCTCAAGGTGACTCGGTCAGCTATAGCCCGCTCCAGACCCCTCACTCCCTTCAGGCCCCTAGGTTGTCCCTGCGAACTGACAATATCCCGTCAGCCCCCTGACCACCCCTAGGTCCGTCCCTACGCAGCACAAAGTGGCAGCAGACACTCTCCCTGTTTCCCAGTGACCTAGCTAAAAGCCTGTCCTGTTTACGGATCTGATCTCAGCAGCGCCTCCAAATGTAACGGTGTTTCTGGCCCGGTCTGACCCACCCAATCTCACATTGGCCCCTGTGGTCTAACCGGACCCCATTACAGTGTGGATATGTCATATGGTGCACCTGCTGGCTACAGGACTCCTGAGTCTCCCGCATGATGGTGTGTGGGGAGAACCCGTCAGACAGGCAGCTGAGGTAGTGGGCTGAGTCTCACCTAGTTCCAGTGCAGCGCCTCCACCTCACCAGGGTCCCTGCGTCCGCATGGGGATGATCCTGGCGAGGAACTCCTCCGTGGTGCTCCTCTCTGTACACTCATCCCAGATAGATACACGAGAGGGTTTCTGGCTGAACTCATCTTTATTGACACGGCAGAGCAACTGCCCTCCACAAGGAGTATCTTCAGCCGCTCATCTCGCCAGTGCTCCCTTTAGTTAGGTATGTCACCCAGATCAGGGATTCACTATTCCCGCAGGAATCACTGTCCTGTGTCAGGTCCCTGGACACAGCCTCCCATGGAGTTACTACAACATAACTGACACTCTGATAGAACTTTAACTCCTTCCTCAGCTCTGACAAGAGCTTTCCAGCAACACTCAGCAACCAACTACTTTGCAACTAACTCTAGAACACAGTGCTGTGCCTTATGTAAGCTTCTGAGGCTGACACATCTCTGACATCACTAACCATGGAGTCAGAGCATGTGACCAGTCCCAGCCATACACAGAGCACCCCACCAGGGTGTGAGGGGAAACCTCCATAATTACTGCTGGCATGCCCACACTTACCAGGCCTTACTGCCAACAGGAGAGATGACTGTAGGCATTTTACATGACCGCTACATATATATATATATATATATATATATATATATATATATATATATATATATGTGTGTGTGTGTGTGTGTGTGTGTGTGTCAGAGAGAGAGTGTGTGTCTGAGAGAGAGAGAGAGAGAGAGAGAGAGAGAGTGTGTGTGTCTGAGAGAGAGAGAGTGTGTGTCTGATAGAGAGAGAGAGAGTGTGTGTCTGAGAGAGAGAGAGTGTGTGTCTGAAAGAGAGAGAGAGAAAGTGTGTGTGTCTGAGAGAGAGAGATTGTGTGTCTGAGAGAGAGAGAGTGTGTGTCTAAGAGAGAGTGTGTGTCAGAGAGAGAGAGAGAGAGTGTGTGTGTCTGAGAGAGTGAGAGAGTGTGTCTGAGTGAGAGAGTGTGTGTCTGAGAGAGTGAGAGAGTTTGTGTCTGAGAGTGAGTGTGTGTCTGAGATAGTGAGAGTGTGTGCCTGAGAGAGTGTGTGCCTGAGAGAGACACCAACTGCGCACACTGCAACTGTTAGATATGTATATACAACTTTATTTTTACTTTGGGCGCCGCGGAAAAATCCTGATCGCCTTGGGGAGCCTTGAAAAAATCCTGATCGCCTTGGGGAGCCTTAAAAAAATCCTGATCGCCTTGGGGAGCCTTGAACTGAAAAGTTTGGGAACCACTGGGTTAACCCATCCGGCACCAATACCAACCCTTCATCCATTCATTTGTATAGTGTGTTGTATATATATACATATATATGGGTTAACCCCTTATTACGTTGGCGGGACCACCCGAGGGCCCCCAGACACCTGTGGAAACCAGCCGAGGACACTCAGACACCTGTGGGGCTGACCTTGGGCCAAACAGGCACACGCGGGCCTACCTGTGGAGACCCCATTTGAGGCCCACGGTGACCAGCGGAGACCACCTGGAGGACCACGGCGCCTGCTGGGGACAACCCGTAGGCCTCCAGACCCTGTGTGAAACCCTTTGCTTGGCCACTGTGGGGCTTGCGGACACCCGGCAGGCCCACCGGCGACTCCCGTGGACCTGGGGTATTAACCCTGTATGTAAAAGAATCAACCATGCATTTATGGGGGGCACAGGGGGTGGGTTATATATTGTTTATTAAATATAGTTATGATTATTGTGGCTAGTGGGGGTAGGGGAATGGGGTATTGCCCCAAAGCCAGGTTGGGTAGGCCTCCCGGTGGGTAGTGGTTCAGGGTTGTTAGGCCTCACGGGTTGGGGGTAGTGGGGGAGGGTGTCTAGGCCTCCCGAGTGGTGGGCGAGGGTGGGTTAACCCCTTAATGACTATAGCGGTGAATGGCCCCTATGGTGATTAAGGGGTTAGGGGACATTACATTGGCTTCTTTTATTCTTGTTTATGTTTTGCAGCATCGGAGGGGGGCATGGACGGGAATGAAGATGAAGATGGCCTACATCGTGGCAGCCGGACATGGGTGAGTGCAATATATATTTATTGTATTTATTGTGCTTAATGTATTTTAAATGGGCAAATGCACTATTATCCATATGTGGATAATAGTAATTTTGCCCATTACTATACTGTATGTGTTAGGGGTATGTATTTATTTATAAGTATATATGTTTTTTGTGCAGGGTAAAAAGATTGTGCTCCCCTGGTCTATATCATTGATTGCCCCTGTAAACTGTATTATATCGGCAAACCATTCAACATTTCAATGTCAGAATTGGAGAACACATTAATGGAATTAAAAATGCCAAACGCCTTTCAGATAATTGCAAAAAGATTCATAATCTTAGCATTTCTTGTAGCACCATGATAGTAAACTCTAAAGTCTACATTTTAGGGATTTGGAAGTGACCCCAAGAGATCCCAGAAAGGGTTACAGGGAATTACGATTTCTCCAAAGGGAGCCATTTTGGATATGCGCTTCAGTGTAAAACACCATCACGACTGAATGAATTGATAGAGTTGACACCGTTCCTGAAGTTATCCAATTGGCCCCAAATTGTGAGACTAATTGAAGTATGATATCACGATGGTCCATACACCTTTCACCCCCCTGGTATTTCCCATTCCCCTTTTCCCTGTTCTTTCCCCTTCCCTTTCCCCGGCCTCTTTCTGATGATGAAGGGACTCTATGTGATACTGTATATTGGATTTCTGGATCATATATTGTATTTATATTCAATATTTCAACATGTATTTATTTCTACCTGTACCTTGTATATATAATATATGGTTGAAATACCAACATATTAAATGCTATATTCATATGATGAAATGTTGAGGGACTATTAGTTCCCGGACCATTCAAGATCATGAATTTCTGTTCCCTGATACTCTGGTTATGTTTGTTTTGAGATTTATTTGCATTAACTCAGTTCTCGGTTATATTATCTAAATTTACTATATACAGGCATACCCCGTATTAACATACACAATGGGACCGGAGCATGCATGTAAAGCGAAAATGTACTTAAAGTGAAGCACTACCTTTTTCCACTTATCGATGCATGTACTGTACTGCAATCGTTATATACGTGCATAACTGATGTAAATAACGCATTTGTAACAGTCTCTATAGTCTCCCCGCTTGCGCACAGCTTCGGTACAGGTAGGGAGCCGGTATTGCTGTTCAGGACGTGCTAATAGGCGCATGCATGAGCTGCCGTTTGCCTATTGAGCGATATGTACTTACTCGCGAGTGTACTTAAAGTGAGTGTACTTAAAGCGGGGTATGCCTGTAATTCCCTATATAGTCCATTAAGTTTTGATGATGATCTATCCATTTTCCATCTATATATCGTGACTGTTTTGTTAGCAAATTATTCTATAACTCTATATCTACATCATATGAAATCACTGACTAAGTACATTAATTACATTTTTCCAACCTCATGAATTGTTTAATATTAGGGTTTCATTTGGTCTATTGATTGCTGTTGCAAGGTACATGCAACCACACGCGGGTTTTCTTGATAAGGCTTATTTATTGAGCCTTAAAAAATACAGCACACAAAAACAAAATAGCTTCTCTTCAGCATACTGTAGGAAAACAAGACAGCTTCTTTTCAGAATGCAGGACACAGACAGTTCATCAAACATGTACTTTGAAAACAGACCTTGTAGCAGTAATCTTACTTCAGCATTTTACTCCTGTCTCCTGACCAGCTAGCTCCCATGTGTGTCTAGCCTGGTGTTTTTAAAGCCCCTTGATGAGGCAGCTGGGGTCAGACTAATTAAGCAGCCCTCTCAACTGAAACTTAACCTCGTCACTGCTGCACTGCAAACCTAAACATAGGTTTGCCAGGTATATGGCTGGTGACGTTTATTCACCTTGTTACATTCCTCCGCTGTTAGTGTGTGGCTGGGGCCACGCATGGCTGAAGCCCGACCATCCACCCCTTCTTTAGAAAAGAAATCAGCATTTGCATTTTCTTTTCCAGGCCTGTGCTGAATCTCAAATGAGAAGGTTTGGAGTGCAATATACCACCTGGTCAATCTAGCATTGGAGTCCTTCATAGTATTTAACCACTTTAATGGAGCATGGTCTGTTTCCAACGTAAAATGGACTCCCGCCAGGTAATGCCTCAAGGCCTCAATTGCCCACTTTACTGCGAGGCACTCCGTCTCAATTACTGAGTATTTTTTTTCCCCTTGGGAACAATTTCCTACTCAGAAAAAGGATCGGATGTTCCACTCCCTCAAACTGTTGTGACAACACTGCCCCTAGCCATATCTCTGATGCATCGGTTTGCACTACAAAAGGCCTGTTAAAGTCTGGGCTTCTAAGAGCGGGGCACTCTGATAGAGACGTTTTTATGTCATTAAAGGCTCTCTGACACTCCCTTGACCATACCAATTGTGTAGGGGCACACTTTTTGTGAGGTCCGTTAATGGGGCTGCAACTTCCGAGTAGTTGGGGATGAACCGCCGATAGTACCCTGCTAAACCAAGAAGAGAGCGTACCTGTGTTTTTGTTTGGGGGGTCGGAACTCCTTTCAGGGCAGCTACCTTGTCGGCTAGTGGCCTGACTTTTCCACCTCCCACTGCATACCCTAAGAATTTGATTTCCGTCTGACCTAAGGCACATTTCGTAGGGTTGGCTGTGAGCCCTGCCTCTCTTAGAGATTTGAGGACCGCTTTCAGCCTATTTAGATGATCCCGCCAGTGTTTACTATAAATAACAATGTCATCTAGGTAGGCTGCGGCATAAGCCCTATGAGGTCTCAGCACTTTATCCATGAGTCTCTGAAATGTGGCTGGGGCTCCATGCAGTCCAAATGGCATCGTCACAAACTGGTATAAACCCATGAGAGTGGCAAAGGCTGTTTTGCACTTGGACTTTTCCTCTAAAGGTATTTTCCAGTATCCTTTTGTTACGTCCAGCGTGGATATATATTCCGTGTTACCAAGGGCATCAATTAACTCGTCCACCCTTGGCATCGGATATGCGTCAAACTTGGATACCGCATTGACCTTTCGAGGTCAACACAAAATCTTACCTTCCCATCGGGTTTAGGGACCATAACTAGTGGACTACACCACTCACTGCATGATTCCTCAATCACTCCTAAGTGTAACATTTCTTGTACCTCCTTCTCTACCAGGGCCCTACGACTTTCAGGCAACCTATAAGGATGGGAATGTACTTTTACCCCAGGTGCTGTCTCTATCACATGTGAAACTAAATTAGTTTGTCCTGGCAATTTAGCAAAAACATCATTGAATTGTGTAATTATTTCTAACAAGTCCCCTTTTTGTTCAGAGCACAATTGTCTACCCATTGGGATTTTCTCGTCACCACCGATGTTCACCCTTGGGGGCTGAGGCCTCAGTTCTGTTCCTCCTCCACCGGATGGATGAATAGAGGCTGCTGCATCTTCCAGGTTTTCAGCAAGTTCACATGGTAAATTTGTTTACCCTTCCTGGCCCCTGGTTGAGCGATCTCATAATCCACATCACCCGTGCGGTGGAGTACTTTGAATGGGCCCTGACATTTTGCTAGGAGTTTACTCTCAGAATTGGGTAACAATAACATCACCTGGTCTCCCGGGTGAAACACTCTCATACTAGCATTTTGATTGTAGCGTCTCTCCTGACTGTCCTGGGCTGATCTAAGATTCTCCCTAGCAAAATGACCGACCACATCTAGGCGCTTGCTAAGGTCTAATTCATATTGCAGGGTATTCTTAGAAGGGGACCGCTGTTCCTCCCAGGACTCCTTTAGGAGGTCTAGGATACCTCTGGGTTGGCGGCCATACAGCAGTTCAAAGGGAGAAAATACCATGGAGGCCTGGGGAATTTCCCGCACTGCAAACAGCAGAAAAGGGTGAAGTTCATCCCAAGCTCTCTTCTCTGATCCTACACATTTTCTCAGCATCCCTTTTAGCGTTTGGTTAAATCTTTCCACCAATCTGTCAGTCTGTGGATGGTAGACCGATGTCTGAACAGACTTGACCTCTAGTAATTTTAAGACATCCTGCATCAGTTTAGCCATAAAATTTGTACCTTGGTCTGTCAACATAACCTGGGGAAGTCCAACCCGCGAGAACAGCTCCAACAACTTGTTGGCTACTTGCTTCGCCATTGCTGTCCTCAGGGGGAACGCCTCAGGATATCTTGTTGCATAGTCAACTATTACAAGAATAAACCTGTGTCCTTTCGCAGAAGGTTCTAGAGGTCCTAACAAGTCTACCTCAATCCTCTCAAAAGGAACTGACACCAAGGGTAGAGGAACCAAAGGGGCTGGTTTTTGTCCCTTCGGACTTGTTATCTGGCACTCAGGACATGCCGCACATAACTTAGCAATATCACTATGCATCCCTGGCAATAGAATCGGGACGAAATACGGTCCAATGTTTTATCCCTACCAAGGTGACCACCCCAAGGGACAGTATGGGCTAGAGTGAACACAGATTTAACAAACGCCTTGGGAACCAATATCTGTCTGATGACCTCCCCTGTTTGTGTCTGCCTATTCCCCCTATACAGGATATCATTTGATAATAAATGGGGGAATACTATCACCCTCTGTGCATTCAATATCTGCTCATCACTTTTTACCACTTTATCATATTTTCTAGCAAGGACTGGGTCTTCCCTTTGCCCCTGGTGAAAATCAGGGAGGAGTAGGTCTGGTAAATCTCCAGGGCCCATATCCCCGCCCATCTGGCCATCCCCAGACATCACTTGTGACTTCTGGCTACTAGTATGGTCACCTTGAGACCCAGATTTCTGCAACCAGTCCTGTTTGTCAGAGCATCTTTGCTTCCAAGTCTTTGGAACCCGGTGTCGGCTGGGGAAAAGGTCTGCCGAGAAGGGGAACAGTTTACCAGGGTTCTCCTGAGCCATAGAATAAGGCTCCTCATGAGAGACTGGAGCCATTAGGTCTGAAAAGAAAAGCCAGTCCCGGCCGAGCACAACGGGGGCAGGGAGCCAAGGAGCGACTCCTACTTCGAGATAGGCCTCCTAACCTTTTACCTGTAGCCGGATATTGGCCGTCGGATACCGTTTTACATTGCCGTGTATACATTCTATACTCCATGGTGAGTCAAAAGAACACACGTTAGGCGGTAACAGTTCCTGGAAGACCAGAGTTTTCCCAGAGCCTGAATCTAGAAGGGCCTGGACGGTTTTACCCCCAACCTGGGCTGGAAGTAGCCAGGGCTTTTAATTTTCTCCAGTTAAGGCCGAGGCGACGGTCCTGCTGAAGGAACAATCCATCTGTGGACAGTCCACGTAACAGTGGCCTTGTTCTCTGCAGGCAGAACATGGAGAGGGTTCCCTCGCCGGAGGGTGATGCGGATATTGCTTAGCTGGTCGGGAACCTGGAGACCAGGCTTCCGATGGGTCCTGTGTGCGACGACTTCCGAAGTTCCTCTCATGTGGCGACGAGTCAACATCAGGAAGTGGAGGAGGTTCTCGGCGGTGACCGGCATTTGGACCTCTCCATTGTTGGAAGGACTGCTCCTTCCGTGGAACTTGGCGGTGGCGTATGGATGGTCCGTAGTTTCCCCATTGCTCTGGTCTCCCTCTTTGGGCGTCCGCAAGTGCCGGTGTAGTCAGATTCGTCCTGTCCCTGACACTCGCCTGGTCCTCGGCCCCAAGGAAGTTCTCAACGAGTCGAACCGTCAAAGTTAGGGTTTTAGCAGCATGGCGTTTTAACCAAGAGCGTGCGGAAGGGGTTATTACCTGTAGGAATTGTTCCAAAACAACTTGCTCAAGAATTGCCTCCTTAGTGCGCTCCTCGGGTTGTATCCAGCGAGTACACAAATCCAATAACCGCTGAGCGAGGACCCGGGTCTCATCTTAGCGGTGTACTTCAGGCTCCGGAACTGCTGCCGGTAGGTCTCTGGGGTCAGACCTAAGAGATCCAGTATGGCGGCTTTTACTTGTTTGTAATCCATTGCCTGGTCCACTGGGAGGCCCTGATATAAAGCCTGGGCTTCTCCTATGAGGAGCGGGGCCAAAGCGGTTGCCCAGCGATCTGCAGACCAGCCCTGGGCTTCGGCAACTCTTTCAAACGTCAGTAGAAAAGCCTCTGGAACCTCGTTCGGAGCCATTTTCCTCAGGAGGACCGGGGGTTTGTTCATAAGTTCTGGACTGGCAGACCCCTGGAATTCCGTCAGCCAACTGGCCAACCGCTCATTCTGTGCTTCCTGCTGCTGGGTTAGGAGCTGGGTTTGCTGCTGCAATAGTCTTTCATCTCTCTCTTCCTGTAGTCGAGCCTGCTCACACAGAAACTCTTTTAAAAATTCTTCCATTTTTTGGCTTATCATTTTTGTGTGTGTGGCCCTTCAACTGCAGGGGTCTCTCAACATCCCGGCACTTCTGACACCATATGTTGCAGGGTACATGCAACCACACATGGGTTTTCTTGATAAGGCTTATTTATTGAGCCTTAAAAAAAGTACAGCACACAAATACCAAACATCTTCTTGTCAGCATACAAAAACAAAATAGCTTCTCTTCAGCATAGAAAACAAGACAGCTTCTTTTCAGCATGCAGGACACAGACATAGGTTTGCCAGGTATATGGCTGGTGACGTTTATTCTCCCTGTCACAATTGCCATGTGTTGATTTAGCGACGGATATATTGTATGTTTTGAGGTTATCTTAATGATGAATTTTAGAACATCATAGAACACTAATGCCCATAGGTCCTTAGTCTTCATATTATATGTGTTTTAATTATAATAGTGGTTCAAGGTTAATAATCGAGTCATATACAATTTTACAAATGACACGTTTATGATAATGGTATATAATTTATATAAAAACTATACTGTATCTAGTTCAACAATTAATTAAACCATCTAAGATACAGTACATTATACATAATTTCATGGTGGTTATTGTGCTATATCCAACTGATCAACAAGATATTTTTAGAGTTACTATATATATTTTGATAAATAAATAGGTTATTTTGTTTATTTACATTTTTGTTCTGGATTTATATGTAACTTTTAGTCATTTTTAATATTTTTTTGTATGTAATTGGAAGGTTACAGTATTTGCCCGATTGGTTTAGGCTCTAAAAGAGAGATTATTTGAGTATAAATACACCAGCCCCTAGAGTTAGAGACCCATACCCTGATGAAGCGTCAAATTACGCGAAATGTGTTTAGGTACTGAAGTCATCACGTACTTTGAACATCCGACGCCATCCACAACTCACGAGGACGCCATGACCGACCCTGAAGCTGCATCTGGTTACCATCTGGGTCCTGGTATGGGGGGAGGATTGGAATGTTATATTGATATTTATGTTTTACAATTGTTTATTTTTTACATAAAGTATTAAAATATTTAACTGATTATATACATCTATGCCTTTCTTTTTTTGTTTTGTTGTATTATTAGCCACGTTTCAGGCAGGAGGAATTCATTCAGATGTTTCATTAGGATTTAGGGCCTCATGCAGTAAGCGTTGATAAGGGAATTATCACCATTTTATAGCCAAAATTGGGTTTGAGATTCAGTAAGCGCCGATAAGTGCTTGATTTCGCCAGGTTTCGGAGCCGATTATTTTGTTATGGCCAGTCGGCTGCCGATAAGCCTGTTTTCGCCACTGATCGCCACTTTTTTAAATCGGCTGGATTCAACAAAAAAAACAGCTTATCGGGGCTGATCGGCACTACGAAATTGAGATGTTATGGCCAATTTCTCCCGCCAACTAAAGTTGGCAGTTTGGACGGGAGAACGATCGCTAAGGCTGCCGGAACGGCACTTAGAAAATCAATGGAGTCAATGGAGCGGGGACGTATAACAGTATAGTACTGTTTACGTTTCATTGCTCACAATACAAACGTCATTTGCATTACAGTGTGGGGGCATTCCCTGCATTGTGTCACAGCTGACGTGTATTATTTGCATAACATTATACTTTTACATGTTTGCAGCATTTGCGGGTCACATTACTCATCATGTGATGATGTGGCAAGGGAAAATACTATACTCAACTCTTAAAGGAGAACCTCACATCATAGCACACATTTTAATGAACTGAGCGACAATTATTTACATGATGTTACACATGTCACACATGTCACACATACACAGTATATTCATCTTCCTTTACATTACACAATGCTAGTAATGTGTCACGCATCTTTAAACGTTCATGTACATCTGTATTCTCATGTTTACATATACTTTTGGGTCCTCCCTATTTTCATGACGTCACTTATTGGACGCTCAATCACATTGCATGTTTACATTGTAACCGTAGCATTACAAGCACTTCAACCTAACTTATACACACATGTACAGTAATTCAGCATTGGGACACCTTGTAAACTCATTCTATACCAACTATCCTCATTACACAAATGCATGCATATGCACACGACTATTCATTGTTGGCAACATGTCACAATAACATGGCTAATTACACATGTTACACAAAACTTTTCCCACATCAATCTCAGCCTTTTTGTCTCATTACATGACTGACTCTTGCGTTCACAAGTTTTACATGCATTGCACATGCAACTATTTATTTGCAAGCAATGTTTGTACAAAGCTTCACCTCACATCATTGGCAAATATCATCATTCCCTGCAGAATACACACAACAACTGCACACAGCTTGCCACACAAGTACTTTATTATGTTAATGTAAAACCTTGCATTTTACTATGTCACCTGACATCATCACATACCTATTTAAAGGACGCCCATTACCTGATCATTCACAGCTACTCATTTCAAAATGTTGAGATTGTTTAGGAGACGGAGGAACATTCTTTTCTATGACATGCTTGATGATGAAGACAATCATATAGGGCAAGGGAGGGACACACCGAGGGACAGTGACAGGGACAGTGACGCGGATACGACAGGGACAGGGAGAGGGACAGGCCGAGGGACAGGGAGAGGGACAGGAGATCAGAGGAGAAGACAGAGGAGACAAGTTGTGCCTCGTCCGCGTCTGTACAGGGAGAGAACCCTGTTAGATGGGATGAGTGAGGAGGAGATTGTAAGTCGCTATCGTTTGAGTTCAGCAGCAATCTTAGCTCTTTATCAGGAGATAAGGGGAGATTTAGATTTTTTCACAGCCAGAGGTCGTGCAGTCCCTGGGCTTGTTAAAATGCTGTGCTCATTACATTATCTTGCTTCCGCGTCATACCAGACAACTGTGGGCATAGTGGGCGGGGTCTCGCAATCTACATTCTCGCGGGCCTTGACCCAGTTTCTCTATGCACTCAATAGACGCGCTAGGAATTATATTCATTTTCCTACAGAGGCGACAGAGTGGCTGGAAGTCAGGACTGGCTTTTATAATATAGCAGGGATACCATGTGTGCTGGGTGCAATCGATTGCACACATGTTGCTTTGATTGCACCTAGTCAGAGTGAGCATGTGTACCGCAATCGGAAGCACTACCATTCACTCAATGTACAGGTGGTATGTGATGCGACGATGAGGATAATGCATGTGGTACCCAAATTCCCTGGTTCCAGTCACGATTCCTCTATCCTGAGGAACTCTTCAGTCTTCCATGCGTTCGAAGAGGGACATTTTGAATATGGTTGGCTGCTGGGTGAGTACACATTTACATGTTATAACACAAAACACATTTTTATTTAGGAATGTTGGCATTGTACAATTTGATCACTAATGTCAGCTTATGTGTGCTCCATTCATTATAGGTGACTCAGGATACGGAATTAGGCCGTGGCTCTTGACTCCGGTGCTAAACCCTCAAACTGAAGCAGAGGAGAGGTACAATGCAGCCCATATATCTACAAGATCTGTTATAGAGAGGACATTTGGCCTACTCAAGACCAGATTTAGGTGTCTGGACAGAACTGGTGGGGCTCTTCTATACAAGCCTCAAAAAGTGTCTGATATTATCCTTGCCTGTTGCATTTTGCACAATGTTGCACTCAGGCACAATGTACAAGCAGACCTAGCTGAGCCTTTGGTAGACGAGCATCCCACCCATGTAGCTGCTGAAAATGAACAAACAGCCAGTGGTGGCCAGACACGCCAGAATCTCATCAATTCATTTTTTTCTTGTAAGTAAAAACAGATATGTTCCAAGTTCTACTTTTATAGTTTTATTATGTTATATTAACATTAATGTTTTTTTATATAACCTTCTGTTAGGACACAGATGAATATGGGTTGCACACCTTTCTTTTCTCTGCTGTGTGCACAAAGGGATGTGGCACCGGTATGTTATTGTTGCACAGGTTATATAATCCCTCTTCAATTGTACTTTAGTTGTGTGTATGTGAATACAACTGGGGTAACAAAGCACTAATATTTTAGCATTGTTTTGTTCCTTATGCTAAGACAATACACATATTATGCCCATACTCATTCATGCTTGTAGTATGCTTACATACAATGTTATTGGTGCAGTGTAACATGTACATCCATATGATGTGTACACCAGGCTGATTTACATTTTGAATGTGATTAAATATACATGGTGTTGCACATTTAACACCAAATACACACTTTGCTGTGTTGTTTACGGTACTGAAGATGGCATGTCAATGTTTGCAATTTATATATTGTTCCTTTGCATTATAGGTATATCTCCAGTATGACTGATCATGGTATGTATATTTGCTGACATCTCTCATAAGATGTGCCTACCTCAATCTTACTATAATTATTTGAAGTAAAAACACAACATATTGCTTTAAAGACAAATGTAACATACATGTACTTTCTGTATCATGTATATGCATTTAGCTACTCTTGAGCTTTCATGTGCATTGTATTAGAAAATGATTACTCACATTTTATCACATTTTATGTATGTTTCCTTATAAATTCCATTCATGTAATATAGAGCTGTTTGGAGAAAAGGGGATAACTGTACTTATTTGTTTACTTACGGGAGCTCATTCATCACGGATGAAATTGACTGATCATAACACTCCATGCATGAATGCCTGTAATCACAACAATGCGTACTACATCTTATATTTAGCAATGTAGGTGTTTTTTAATGCTAGGAATTAATAGTCAACATGAATTTAAATTTGTGACATGTGTATGTATAAGTCACACGTGTGTGGATGTGTCCTACATGTACCAAGTGTAAAACTGTGAACAGAAAACACTATTTTGTTGCAAATGTTACTGTCATTTAGCATTTCTAATTTACCTATATGACAATGTTGGTAATATTTTTGCAATATAATTCACGTCACTTCATCATTATCATGATGATAATTATCAAGTATTCTCACAATTGTAACGTCAATCACGTGCACATTAGCATAGACACACTTTTTAAGACAACTGTTTGTGTCTGTATCAATTTGTGTAGGATCCATGTATAACACCGACAAATGATAACACCAGCTTTATTATGGTAG
This sequence comes from Ascaphus truei, assembly GCF_040206685.1. Classification (NCBI taxonomy): domain Eukaryota; kingdom Metazoa; phylum Chordata; class Amphibia; order Anura; family Ascaphidae; genus Ascaphus; species Ascaphus truei. Next base: position 10,695,156 of record NC_134490.1, on the reverse strand, counting down.
CTTATATCATCATATTGACTATACGATGTATTTTTAGAAAGTTTAATAAACACAGTAAACTATAGTTAGTTAGGTTAATGAAATATACACAGAAACGTACTTCATTACATGATGTTGATGTCATATTCAGAACATCATGCATTGTAGGGGACCACAACATCTGGCCAATAACATTAATTGCTACAGTCCCAAACCATTTTATCAACATACCCATGTAACAAGAGATTTTTAACAATAAAGGGCTAGTTGGTTGTAAGTGTCCTTTACATTGGGAGAAGGAGTGGCTCAGTGAGTAAAGACACACACTGGCACTGAGAGTTTGAAGCAGGGGAGTCTGGTTCAATTCCCGGTGTCGGCTCCTTGTGATCTTGGCCAAATCACTTTATCTCCCTGTGCCTCAGGCGGCCAAAAATAAATTGTAAGTTCCACGGGCCAGGGACCTGAGCCTGAAAAATGTGTCTGTAAAGCGCTGTGTACAACTAGCAGCGCTATACATGAACATGCTCATATTATAATTATTATTATTATTCTTATTATTATTGTTACATAGTTTCGACAGTCATACGTTCCATTACACAATAGAATACACAAATGTGTTAGCAGAGTGGGAATGGTTGTTATATATAAAACACACCATGCCATAAAATGATAGTAGTCATTAAAGAACACTCAATAAAAATTCATGAGGCACTATTTTGCAACATCATTATGTTAATTAAGTGCTTATGCAATATAGGCATAAGTGTATCACATTTTTAATTGTTTGTTAATAAGCGCTGCAAGCAATATAAAATTAGTTCCATATGTAGTATAGTAGTCGGTGGCTCCTCCTCACAATCATCTCATATAAAGGTAGACTCTTCTGAAATCATACATTGATCCGATTGTATCTTCCCCGACATCTCTGAAATACAGCAAACACATGATGGTCAAAGATGGCACCTTACTATATATGTATCCGTGACAACGCGTTACACAGCTCTATATGATTGTGTACATACAAACGTCACTCACTTATATTTTAGAAGTACAAGTGTACATCAGTATGTAATGTTTCTTTAAATTTGTAGCAGGCATAACTATGTATATGATGTGAACGTGGCCTGTATACTGAAAAATGTGCGCGCACATCTTAGTGTGCGCACGCACTTCAGGCTTGGCTGCACTAACTGTTTGCGCATGCGCAAAACAAAGCGTACGTTGTGCGTTCAATACATCTTGAAAATACCATTAAACATACAATCTTTATTTCAAATACAATGAATACGAAACTACATTCGTTCTAAACGAGTACATCTGTATTCTTTTAAACCAGACGTGTTTGGACAGAAAGGACGGCCGATAACACAATGCGCAAATGCAATACGTGTGACGTCATGTTAAGCCAGCGTGAAACGCACGCTAACACTCCTCCCACTCAATTAACATTCGGCTAACGCCCAGGGTACGCCTACAAACACTGAGCCGCACGCATCACACACTGCAGTTACCGTTACTATAACAAAACATGACAGCCAATAGGCTTTGAGGCACGCACGTCGCTTGGGGGCGGGACTTACATCCGTAATCCTTTTTAAGGACGCCTTGACCCATGACAAGGGTCCCACGTCATACGTGGTGGACCCGGTTTTCAATGTTGTAGATGTTGCATGATAACAAAACAGGTATGTGTTAGAGTTATGGAAAAATGTTGCTAATATGTTTAAAGGGATAGGAAAGTACGTATATGTATACCGTCAGCAATGTGTACTACTCTTTCAGGTTCTACTATATTGTATTAGGAAACAATTTGTTTGTGATCGCTACATGTTATGCAGTCTGCAATGTTACGCTGTATCCACGCATTGAAAGTGAAAATGGTGGTTACAAAAAAAAAAAAAATTTAAACGCAGAGTCAACGCATAACGATTGTTATATTTACCATTCTTCTAGAATTAACTCTTCGCCTGGCTGCAACTGGTCGCTCCAGAAATGCAAGGCATTTTCATCCACGCTTGACCCAACCGCTGAATCCAGTATGACACATATCTCCTCCAGGATGCGCTCATAGGAATCGCCACTGCTTTCTTCAAATAATTGGTCGGGAGGTAGGTTCATTTCTTCGGGTTCCCATTCCAATGCATTTTCAGCTGAAAGGCTTGGTACATAATCATAGTACTTTTGTTCTTGTACAATGTGGGTTTCAGGAATGGAGGCTGCAGATATTGCAGCACGTATCGATTCAAACGGATCAGTAGTAGCGGATACATTGCTATTGCCATTAGGAATAAATATGCCTTTCACGACAATATAAGTGCCGTCTTTCAGGAGAAATTGTTTTTCCGGGGCAATCTTCCAGAAACCATAGGTGTGTTGTAGCTTATCCTGGTCACGTTCAAAAAAGTCATTACTTGATAAAGTGAATCTTATTGAGGAATTAAAATTCCGTGCATGCTTACGGTCTTGGTAATAAGGATATTTTGCTCGAATGAAATCATCGATTTGGCGTGTGCTTGCTTTCTGTCCGCGACTGTTCAAGATGGCTTCACAGATCATGTACTTATACCCTAAAAGGGGATTAATATTGTTAACGAATTCATCAGCCATGTCTGAGTAGCACAAAAGCTGTGTGCAGGTCTGTGTTATTTACTCATCAAAATGAATGTGCTGAATGGCTAACAAACTCCTGTTTTTCCTTGTCAAGGTCAACATAACTAACTACTTTGACTCCTTATTTCAAACGCCAATTGGATTTGTTTGTCTAATTGGGTTAACAGTTGTGGTTCGTGATATGGGACTGTGGGAGAAACATTTCTCCTTCTTTTATCTCGTTTGTGAAAAACATCCCTAGACTTTCAATGCGTTCACATAGTGTTTTTTTGAAAAGTAACAAAGACCACTGTGTGAAAATATTTCTTAGCCAGGCATATCAGTACAAACACACACCTGCAAAAAGAAATGTTTTTTCCCCGCTTACATTTCTGTGTGTATGTGAAAGTCTGGTTAACTCCCTGTCTGCATGAGTTTAAATACGTGTGTATATATATATATATCTAAATATATCTCTCTTATAAAAATATATATATTTATATATTATATTTTATTTTTTTTAATATTGCAGGAGTACACACAACATTGATGGCAGTAAGTATACCTTGTATGAAACCTATTTAAATGGTGAGAAACATGATTGAATGAAGTAATAAACATTTGTTTAAGCACAATACTGTTAGAGTCTCATACTTAGGATATTTCTCAAACATTATGCCTGTATTATTAAAATAGTGTGCTTTCACAAGGAAGCATGAAGTGTATTAGTTTGTAAAATACATGTATACCAGTTTATATAGTACTATATATATATATATATATATATATATATATATATTTTTATATATATATATATATATATATATATACACTCACTCACTCACTCACTCACTCAGTGTGTGTGTATATATATTTTTATACATTCTGAGATGTTATTGAAACAAGAACACACAAATGATTAAAGGACAAAATTAGAATGCCCAAGCAAGGCAAAGGTAAGTAATAATTTACACATAATCCTGCTGTACACGTACAAGAAAGATGTTTGCAGTTACTTAGGTGTTTTTATAAATGCATGTGACTAATATGCATATGCAATTCTTACATCAATTAACACACCCAAATGCAATGTTTTGCTGCAAAGTCAATGGCAGCTTCTCTAAACTTTGCAACTGGTTCCAGGTGGACCATTACTGAACAGACGATTAATACAGAAATATTTATAACACTATTCATTAATTGAGTGTTAACATTTCCAAAACTTCACGTGTACAAGAACATACTTGAAAGTTTGGAAACAACACAGTCTTCAGCATACATACAATAGTAATTAGATAATGTGAAGTCAACAAAACAAGGCCAAAGACATATTTTCTGAATTATAACATTTATTTTTTTTGTTCCTTTTGCGAGCGAGTAACAGGCCTGCTTGTTGTCTCTTGAATTTTCCTTTTTCTTTTGCCACCAACTTTAGGCACAGCAGAGCCACTTTGAGTGGCCTCTGGCACTTCACGGGCAGGGCTTGTGGGCAGTGACTCACCTACAGGGCTTTTGGGCAGTGACTGTTCACCTACGGGGCTTGTGGCCAGTGACTCACCTACAGGGCTTGTGGCCAGTGATTCACCTACAGGGCTTTTGGGCAGTGATTCACCTACAGGGCTTTTGGGCAGTGATTCACCTACAGGGCTTTTGGGCAGTGATTCACCTACAGGGCTTTTGGGCAGTGATTCACCTACAGGGCTTTTGGGCAGTGATTCACCTACAGGGCTTTTGGGTAGTGACTGTGAGCAAGTTGGTAGACACTGCACAAGTGATGGTTGGTCTGTTTCATGTGTGTCTTTTGTTGTTTTTGACCAAAAACTGGTCAGTAGTAACTGCTTGTATTTTGTTTTTGTGGGCTCCTTTGTAGGTGTCAGCTGCTGATTTTGTACAGATGGCAGTGGTAGTATGTCGTCAGGAACCTGCACAGCAATCTCTGCTACTTGACCGGTAACATTTGGGCCTGGTGAATGAATATCAGATGAATGTGGTGAAAACTGACCTGCATGAACAGATCCTGGCTGGGAGGTGTTGAATTGTGGTACATTAGTCATTCTCCAGTAATTAGCTTGTGTTTGCTGAACAACTAATGCTTCGAATGAGGTGTTGATTTTTTGCAACTGTTTCGGCACTTCAATGAAGACTCTGTGGAGATGTGCCAATTGTGAAACTGTTTCTTCCTGCAGTGCAATCATCCTTTCCAGCACTGTCATGAAGTCAGAATGGCGACGATTTTCTGCTTCCACAATTTTTCCCTCAGAAGCTACAATTGCATCGTATGTCGTATTTGCTGGACGATTTGCCGGTAAAACAGTTTCAATTGGAACGTCTTCATGGTCACTTGCTTCTATTTGTGTGTGTATGGCGGTGGCGTCATCATCATCATCATCATAATCCTCTTCATCATGTTCTACAAATAAATGTACAAATTATTAAATGTCATGTTAATCTCTGCTGTGTTACTATGTAATTGTACTGTGTCATAAGTAACAACTAACATGTTTCCATACGTTTTATAACCTCACATTAAAAACTACCTTGACTTAAGAATAATGTTTGGACTCAGTATGAAATATGAGTGAATGAAAACTTGCTGTAAACTCCCAACTCCTACATGATAGTTAACATCACTAACACAATACAAGTTGCCTTACACTTCATTTTCACTGACACTAAGTAATCCTATTTAAAGAAGATGTGCAAAACAAATAATGAACATGACAACATAACATATAGAAGAGCACATATTATATGGCCACCAACTGATACACTCACCTTCTAGGTGTGTTGAGCTGGCTGACCCAGGTGAAGACACTTGTTCAGTCTCAGGTGACACATGTCCTTCAGGGGCAACTATATATAACAATAACATAAGTTTTACATTTACATGTGTAAATATTGAACAAACAGTTATTGTATGTTCTGTATTTATGAGTACCTAACAGCATCATTTCCTTAACCCAAAATGTGTGTGTGAAAGTGAACATAAATAGTTGTAATAACAATGTACATGCCTGTGTACTTAGAAGTTTTGAGTTCCCTAACATACAACATACTATGGTTCTGCAGTAATGCGTGAGGAAAAATACATTAAATTTGTACATAAAAATCATATGTTGTGTAGTGATATCAGTATCATAATGTACATAACTATCATGAGATGACCATTCACAATGGTTATCATGAAGGTGGTCATATTGCAAAAAGTGTTGCTTTTGGTAGAGGATATGTGTGGTACATTAATATAAGATGTGGCACACATGAATGTGGCTGTGACTAAACAAGACAACACATGCAGTGTGTGATAATGTGTCGTTGATAGTAGTTCAACTATAGATATGAGTGAACTAATGTGTGACGTACGGTTTGATAAGTAATGAGTTTTTGGGGCATTTAGTAGCTAAAGTGAAGCTTTCAAATGAGTGTGATTAACTTCAGTTGTGCTAGTCAGGTTGTAAGAACGGTATTCCCTTCCCCAAAAAGCCTAATGAGCCACACCTTTCAATTACTTGAAACAGGTGAAAATGGTGTGAACTAAGTTGCCCCTAAAATGAGGCTGTAATTAGTGTGTGTGCTGAACCCCACCCCCTCTGTTGAAGTGTATGCTGTGATGAGATATTAATTGCAGCTGCTTTAACACAATGGTAGATGAGCTAAATAGTCGTGTGCAGTTTTTAAGTTATGAAAACAATGACATAAAATATGATACGTGTGCCTCATTATGCTGTCTGTATATGACTTAAAGCAAAAATGGACCTTTTCATAAACAACTATAGATGTGTTAGTGCAAGTGATGTTTGTAGGCCGTTGCATGCAATATATTTGATGCATGCTTAAAATAGGCAGTAATGTCATGTTTGTCGGAGTAAAATAAATAAAATACACAATAATATTCTACATATTTCTGTTCTGTACCTGTAGCTAGTAATAATTTCTCATTAACATGTGTTACACATGTGTACTACCCTGTTGTTCCCCATCTTCGCCCACCATCAATTGCTTCCACTGCAGCAATGCATTTTGGGAATTCACATGTAAATGAGCACGCAATGGCACGTGCTATATTAGTTACTGCTTTTAGTAGGACTACAACATATATGTCTATTTAGATATATATATATATATATACAGAATCAGACATATACATATATAGATGCAGGTATGCTTATATTGTGAAGACAGTATAAAAAGCAGTGTAACTATGCAAAATAACTGTAAGCAACGACACGCCTAGTACAGTAATATTTCTCACCTGGTGGAAATTGTGAGGGGTAAATTCCTATATCACGGTCACCAGGTAAGCCTTCCACGACGACGGGAAGTAATTTTGCCCGAAGCAGCTCCTCCAATGGACTTAATATGAGACGTTGTGGTGTGGGCCCACCTCCAGTGCCAGTAGCATGCACGCGTTGGTGTTGTATTTTCTTTTTCAATTTGGACCTAATATCATCAAATCTCTTGTGACAATTCCGCTTGTCCCTCACATGATTCCCACACGCATTGACACCAATGACTATTGTGTCCCACATTTCTTTTCTGCTTGCTGAACTTGTCCGCCCTTGAAAAACATATCAAATATATGAGGTAAATGAATAATAATATAAGCACCAGTTTCCTACACTGCTAGCTGTTCCAAGAGATAGCAAACATGCTGTTTTATGTGTAATATGTGAAGCACATGAGCATTCACTACTAAACCTATACATGTAAGCAAGGTTGCATTCATATTGTATGCAGTTATGGCAAATTGACCGCCTGTGTTTAGTTGTCCTTGTAAGGCATGCTAAAAAGCTGTGTTTCCAGACTAATTAACATAGAAAGATATTGTGAAGCCATATTTGCATATGAACAAAACTCAGATGACCTAGGATCACATGTATTTGAATAATAAATGTAAATGTACACTTACCTAGTAAATGTCCATATATACTGTCATAGTGCTCCAGAATGCCAGTGACAAGAGCTGTATTTTCCTGGTCATTGAAGCGAGGATTACGTGGCTTCTCCACACGTTTCTTCCGAGCAGGTTTAGGGTCAGAGCTTGGCTGGTGCTGACTGGACTCTCCTTCTTCCAATGGAAGAGCCTCCAAAAGCTGCCCACCAGCAAGCACGCCACCACCATCCACCCCATCAGCAACTGCGCCACCAGCAGCACTCCCAGCACCAGCACTCCCACTCCTAGCACCAGCACTCCCACTCCTAGCACCAGCACTCCCACTCCTAGCACCAGCACTCACACTCCTAGCACCAGCACTCCCAGCACCAGCACTCCCAGCACCAGCACTCCCACTCCCAGCAACAGCACTCCCACTCCCAGCACCAGCACTCCCACTCCCAGCAACAGCACTCCCACTCCCAGCAACAGCACTCCCACTCCCAGCAACAGCACTCCCACTCCCAGCAACACCACTCGCAGCACCAGCACTCCCACTCCCTGCAACACCACTCTCACTCTCAGCAACATCACTCCCCTGAACAGTACATTCACTCCGACGCGTACTCCCACGAGTAGCACTCCCACTCCCACCAGCATCACTCTTCCCACGCTTTGCGGGCATACTTCCAGCACTCACAAAAAACAGACAATAAATGTACAGCCAATCACACGAAACACTTCCACATATAAAACAAGACAAAGATGTAAACAAAACAACAATGGACAAAGCTCACCCAATACACAACAAGTCTCTCCGTCAATATGCAAATGTTCAATCAGCCAGCTCTGTGCGTCTCTCTCTCTCTCACTCCCAACAACACAGAGAATGATTAGCAGTACACGTTGCCTTTAAATATGGCGCGCAATCCAAAACATGCTTGTTTCGCCTGATTCAGCAAGATTTGTGATTGGGCAACCTAACAGCACCCCGCCACGCACGCCGATACACCTGTGTGTGATCGGCTAATCATCGTGAGAGTGGGCGGATTTGTTTTCGGGTTGATTTTGAATGTATTCGGCACTTACTGCATACGGAGAGGAAAAAACGCCAATAACATGACTAATCGGTAAGATTGCCGATTTCACATAATCGACGCTTACTGCATGAGGCCCTTAGTCTCTGTACTTTGCTTTCAGAATGTATTCCTGCTTGAGATAGTTGAGATGTATCTATTGCATTTTCAAGGACTTGTCTCTTGCTACACTTAATTTTCATTTTTTTTATTGGTTAAAAAATGTTATATATGGTGCCTTTAATATTAAATATCTTCCTTCTTTGTCGTTTTTCTTTTATACCAGGAAGAATCGTGTCACCTGTACTTTATTTCTAACTTTAAACAATGGAGAGATATTGGCTGAATTGTTCTTTGGCAATTCTGTTCTACAACAGAGTCAGATGATAAACATGAATGACACTCAAACAAAGACAAAAGAAGCCCAAAGGCTCCCGTAGCATTAAACCCAATAATATAAATTCCGAAAAACACTAATTATTGGACAGGTTTTTTAATATTTGCGCTTCAGAGTAAAAAGCCATCAGGACTGAATGAATTGATAGAGTTGACACCGTTCCTGAAGTTATTCAATTGGCCCCAAATTGTGAGACTAATTGAAGTATGATATCATGATGGTCCATACACCCTTCACCTTCCTGGTAACTCCTATTCCCCTTTTCCCTGTTCTCCCCCCTTCCTTCTCCCCTGCCGCTTTCTGATGATGTGGAGACTCTATGTGATATATTGGATTTTTGGATCATATATTTTTTTTATATTCAATATTTCAACATGGATTTATTTCTACCTGTATCTTGTATATATAATATATAGTTGAAATATCAATATATTAAATTCTATATCCATATGATGAAACATAGGGATGGTATGTGTTACAGACATGTGGGTGAATTGATTAATGTTAACATGCTTTCTCTTAAATCCTTCACTGCCAAATGAGCAGCAACATGCTGTATTGTTTTGGAAAACATTGCTGTCCTCTCAAGCTCTTACTGTTATGAATATAGACTTTATCTAACTCCAAACAAGGCCAAGTTAAAACCACCTTTCTTGTTAGTGCTTATTATATTTTACTTGAGTTCGATGTGAATTTGGAATCCTCATGTAGAAATTTTATGTCTGGCAAATGCATTTTCATTCCTACAACTCACATGAAAACATTTAATGACTTGGTCTGAAAAGATTTATATGTTCATCAGGTCTCTATATAACAGAGAGCCCTCTGTTGTAATCTTGTGGTAACGTAGCATTCACTGCAGTGCTACTGGTTCTACTGTACCTTTCCTTTAAATCAGTGGAAATACATTTGAAAAAATCTACAGCACAAATCATACAACAATTGGTTTAATAAATGTATTTTAATATGTGTAATCATACACATTAAAGGGGTTTGAATTCGCAGATCTCTTCAGAAGAAATGTAAAGAGAGTTAACAGAATCTTTAATCTTTTCGTTCAACACACTTGAGATGGATTCAGAGGGATTATTTCTTGACTCCACCTCCACCTCCGTGACCTCCACCACCACCTCCGTGACCTCCACTGCTTTGACAGCCATGACCTCCACTGCTTTGACCTCCACCTCCACCTCCATGACCTCCACCTCCATGACCTCCACCTCCACCTCCGTGACCTCCACTGCTTTGACCTCCGTGACCTCCACCTCCGTGACCTCCACTGCTTTGACCTCCACCTCCGTCACCTCCTCCTCCACCTCCGTGACCTCCACCTTCGTGACCTCCACTGCTTTGACACCCATGGCCTCCACTGCTTTGACCTCCGTGACCTCCACCTCCACCTCCATGACCTCCACCTCCTCCTCCGTCACCGCCACTGCTTTGACCTCCATGACCTCCACCTCCGTCACCTCCACCTCCGTGACCTCCACCTCCATGACCTCCACTGCTTTGACAGCCATGACCTCCACTGCTTTGTCCTGCATGACCACCTCCACCTCCGTGACCTCCACCTCCACCTTTGTCACCACCACCTCCACCTCCGTGACCTCCACATCCACCTCCGTGACCTCCACTGCTTTGACCTCCGTGGCCTCCACCTCCATGACCTCCACCTCCGTCACCTCCACCTCCACCTCCACCTCCGTGACCTCCACTGCTTTGACCTCCGTGGCCTCCACCGCTGCTACCCCCATGACCTTGATGGCAAGGTTCTGATGAGAAATAGAAGTATAATTTGAAGGAATGGCTGAGATACATTGACTACTTCTAAATGAAGGGAATGTCAGTAAAAAAAACCATATGGTACAAAGACAGCTTATTTAAAAAAAGAAATCTTCCACATTGTGGGACTTTGATTAATTATACACTAAAATGAGTGAAACAGAAGAGCACAGAAAACATTTACCTCTAATTTACTGGAAATGTTGGGAATCCAAGAGGATTCTGCAGGTGACGCTACATTTCTGACAGGTCTCACTGATTCAAAGTCAGTCTCATTTGATGTCAGTCTCACTGATTTTTAGTATCATGGGTCCCATAAACTTCCATGGCGACTCACTGAAGTAAATCAGTATTTTTCCAATAAAATGCCATTCTAATTCTAACCCCCCCAAATCTTACTAATTCCTGTCTACGGTGTTGACATCAATTTAGCATATTTTCCATGTATCTCCTTTGTAACAGTATGATAATAATGCAGGCCAATCTTTCTACAGATTTTACTCTGATAAAGCAAAGTGGTAAACAGTCCAGCAAATGGGCATCAAAATCGGGACTGTATCATGGTTAGACCACTGACCTGGAGATAGTTAGCAGGTATGATGTCAATCATTAACACAGGATTAATAATGACATCACTAATAATACTATTTCAGGACTAAAGAACTGTGCTTCCTAATCAACTTTATCCATAACAGACATCATCATGCTCTCCACAGTCATTCTTTCCTTTCCATTTTATGCTCCAGGTTTAAATGACTGTTGTTCCCCTATAGTAATACGTGTATTGATGCATTGTTTTATATTTTATTGGGAGTACTGTAAAGAGAAACACAAACAGTGTGACTGTGCATATTGCTGCACAATGAATTACAGGCCCTCCCGTAAACAACAGGATTAAGATCTGATTGACCGTGCAGATTTTCCTACCTGGGCATTTTGGGGCAGGACATGCGTCCTTGCATGATTTAGCTGGTGCACATGCTGAAATGAGAGAGAATGAATATCACTGAGACACATAAGTGCAAATCCTGAATGGTTTTTATGGACCTCGTAAATACAACTTGAATGTGTGATTGCTAATGGCCAATCATACAAAAGCTTTGAAAACCTACAGTAGATGAATTGAGTTCAACAAGTACATTTTTTGCCAATAGGTTAACAATAGAAAAGGTCATGCATCCATGTATCAGGGTGAGTGCATATCAGTGAGGGAGTTGAGGAGAGTAAAAGAAGCTACTGTACTTTTCACAATTCTGTTTTTTTTCCCCTCATGTTTTTTTCTTTTCCTTACTTCCAATCACCCTGCAGGTATGAGTTGCATTAACAATTCAATATTTTAAAAATCTGCTTCAGATGTAGGCACAATACCTTGGTTTACATGTTTCATATACTGTATGTGATGCACTTACAGTTTCTATTTCAGAAAAAAATCTCTTTATGATGATACATTTGGAACAGTTTAATTGACTTTCAAATGATCTTTAAGTATCTCCCTGCTAAATAGAACAGCAGCTCTGAGTTGCATTAACATTTCAATATTTTAACAATCTGCTTCAAATGTAGGCACAATACCTTGGTTTACATGTTTCATATATGTGATGCAAACAAAAAAATTATCTTTTTGTATTGTTCACAAGACACATGGATTCTCTTTAAATAACTGTTTTTTATTTATTCACAATAATCTTGGCTGTTATGATCTTCTGCAGAAACATCAGCTTATTTTATACTAACAGTTTCCCTTTCAGGAGAAAAAAATCTCTTTATGATGATACATTTGGAACAGTTTACTTGACTTTCAAATTGTCTTTAAGTATCTCCCTGCTAAATAGAACAGCAGCGCCATAAAAACTGGGCACAGATTAGAACTATCTGCTCTTATCACGTTTGTTGTGCAAGAAAACATATCTTTTTGAACAACTATATACAGCTAAGAACATCTCTTTGTCATTCAGTCCAGCCTTGTTGGTGCCTCAGCATCTGGTAAATTCCATGTTACCCTATTCGCTATCATAAAGAATTACTTACGGTCAGAATCTTTGCATCCACCACCCTTTGTTCCAGGCATGATTGCTCTTCTAGTTATATTCTGCTGTAGGGATGGAGATCTAGGATGGTACAGGTCTACCAGCAATGCCTGATGCTGCTGCTTTTATACACAAAGTGAAGCCATTCAATTATTGACAAGTGCTTTCAGTAACCAATGGGACCCTGTACAAACATCTATTATTAAGTATTTAGGATTCAAAGCATTTTTGTTAAATTGTTTGCTTTAATCAAGTGTAGGGTGTTTCTCAATGTTGTATATTTTATTTTACTATAAAATGCTAGTGTGATTGTCGGTGTGTTTCTTTGCTAGTCACAGTTGTGATTAATTTCCAGAATAATATTAGCATAATTGGCAGGCTGGGATGCTTTGAAGAAGTTCCTATACATGAGCTTTAAAGATAGCATAACTCCCTTCTTCAGTTCAAACAACTGAAATTGTTTTGCAATACAGTGCCTGGGTTAACTGTCTTTTGACCTCAGGCACCTTAAAATTACAGATCTTTAAAAAAAAAAAATTTATATACTGCTGCGGCAGCTTTTATTCTAACAAATCACCGGTTTTTCCCTGGCTTGTTCCTGGAATGCGACGCTCTTCAGCTGGCGCATGCCGCGTTCCTTTTGCGTTCCCAGCCACGGGTCATGCCCGGCTGACGCGCGGTTGATGCGTTTATTGATAATGGTTCAGGATTTAATAGGCTGCAATGCTTCGCGTGTCCGCCAGATGGCAGAAATTCATGAATTGTAATGCGCATGCGCTTCAGTAATGTGTCGACTTGCAGGTGTTTCGTTAAAAAATGAGGAAAATCCGCCCTTATCTTGGCTCGGATTGATGCAGGGGGGCTCCAGAGCTGATACCTAGGAATATCAGCACCGGAGGCCCCCGGCATGCATCCAAGGCAGGAAAAATGCATGTACAGCCCACTTCATTACCTTAGCGGCTAACCGATAAGGCAATGAAGGGGTTAACCCACTGTGCCCGCTTTATTGTGGGGAGCGGGGGTGGGTGAAGGGGGTATTTCACCCTTGGTGTGAGTTTAGGACTTGCGGGGGGTTGCGGGTGCACTTAACCCCTTCACGACCGTAGCAGTTAATACCGCTACGGTCATGAAGGGGTTAACCCCTCCCGCTAAACCCCCCCCCCAGGAAGCACTAAACAACCACCGTTGGGGCTAATACCCCCTTCACCCACCCCTGCTACCCACAATAAAAAAAATTCACACACAGCAGCCCTACAATAAATAAATCTAAATAAATAAATAAATACATGAATATAAATAAATAAATAAATATATATATATATATTTATATATATATATTTCTGAAAGTGTTGTATGCGTGTCTGGTTTTCCTGTGTCTAGGGGCAATAACATTGGATCTTTGGCCCGTTACTCCGCCTCAGGCCTCAGGCCAATGAGATTGCTCCCTTGGCCCGCCCGCCCCCGCACACCTCTAATTGGCCTGAGGCGGAGTGACGGGCTAAAGGAAACACACACACACACACACACACACACACACACACTCACTCTCTCTCATTCTGTTGCTTGGCCTCACTCTCCCCCGTCAGTCGGACCGCAGCTCACCTTCCACACACCCCTCCCCCCCTTCTCCCGGTGCCCCTCACTCTCTCCCCTCACTCTCTCCCCCAACTCCCGGACGGAGGGGAAGCGCGGCCTGGGCCTCCTGCACTCCCCCGGCCTCCTGCACTCACTATCACGTGCGGTCCCGGACGGAGGGGAAGCGCGGCCCGGGCCTCCTGCACTCCCCCGGCCTCCTGCACTCACTATCACGTGCACTCCCGGACGGAGGGGAAGCGCGGGCCGGGCCTCCTGCACTCACCCTCACGTGGCACGGTTCTCCTGTCCCAGCCTGCCACTCTTGCCCCCCCGCCAGCTTCCGAACCCACCTCCTGCCCCAGCCTGATGCCACGGGGATATCCGTGCCAGGAGGGGAACCGTCTGCCGCCAGGAAACACCACCCGGTCAAGGTAAGTCACCCACCGTCTCCCACCCACGCACTGTCACCCAGTTACCCACTCACCCACTGTCACCCACTCAAAGTCACCCACCCAGTCACCCACACATCCACCCAGTCACTCACTCACCCACTTTCACTCACTCACCCACCCACTTTCCCCCAGTCACCCACTTTCCCCCAGTCACCCACTTTCCCCCAGTCACCCACTTTCCCCCAGTCACCTACTTTCCCCCAGTCACCCACTTTCCCCCAGTCACCCACTTTCCCCGTAATCATGTGTATTAGTAAATGAGAATCCTTTCTGTAGGAGTCTAAGGTCTCTCTCTACTAGAGACTCAAATGTAGATAAAAACTTTCCTTTAATAAACGTAGGGAAAATGTAGATTTTCTCCTCAAACCTGTTTTGTAATTACCCAGGAAATTCTCAGGGTTAAATTCAGGGTCTAAGAATTCCTGAATCTCCTCCATGTCCTGGAATTTTTTAAGAGTACACTTCCTGATAAATTTATTCAAATCTACCACAGTTTGAAAAAGGTTGAAATCAGTGTCAGGAACATATCCTAAGCCCTTGTTCAATAGTGATAGTTCATCATCTGAGAGATGTTTATCACACCGCATTCTTGATTTAAAAGTTTTTCTTTCTCTTTGATGGAGCTCCCTTTTGATTTTGTTGTTTTTGTCCCCCGCCTCGTCCTTTTGGGTTTTTTGGCACCTCAGACGTTCTAGAGGACTCAGAGGAATGTCCTTGTTGGGGTCTTTGGTCTGATTCTCTTTCTTTATACTTCCTCTCCCAGAAGGGGCGTTGTTCTTTGGGGGCATCCACATCTGATTGGGAATTATCTTCCTCATGCGTGGTGAAGAAAGAAACTGTTTGTGCCATATTTTCAGTGTCCGCTGTATCAGAGTCTCCACTATAGGCAGTGTTAGAATATCCTCTAGGTTTCAGAATAGATTTTCTGTGTTGACTAGATTTACTGTCTGGTGTTGAATGATAGGGACGTGTATCTTTATTTTTACGTTTATTGGGTGTTGTCCTTTCCCATGTATACACTTGATGTCGTATGTAATCTAACCTCTCAATTTTTTGTTGTTTTTTGTCCATAATGGATTTTTCTATATCTTTAACACTTTTTTCCAGATTATGATCTAATTCTTTGAAACCTTCCATTCTACAGAACTTGGCCAGATATGTTTGTAAGTCCTTAATTTCTTTTTCAAGAACCAGCTTTTATTTAGTTTTTAATTTCACAATAAGTTCAATCAATTTGAATGAGCAATCATTTAAGATGCTTTTCCAGTCATTTTCAAATTGGGGACTTACAAACCCAAACGTGGGGGATTCACCTACACAGGCATAGTTCATTATGAACTTAGTGGGGGCCATTTATAGCACTTAGCTGTAAATTTATTATAGTAATATTATGCCCCATACATACTACAAATATCCATTGTCTATGCCTGTGTTGATCTACTGCTATTATAGTATTGAAATGCGTTTTTAATTCTGTTTTTTTATCTTATTGTATATTTATGTGTTGTTAATAAAGTTTGTTTTAGGAAAAGAAAAAAAAGAGAAAAAAAGACAGTCAGATAGCACTACCATACCACCTGACTGGCCTAGCCAATGGCTGTGTACGCCGCGCCACCGCGACCCGTTGCGACGCGGGACGATGACGTCACACCCGGCAGCGCGCGGCACAGTACAGGTGAGTATAAATCACGCAGTTTTACACTTGTTTGTCACCTTGATAAAGTGCCCCGTGCACGAAATGCGTAGGTGCGTTCGTGTGGCTTTGCTGTCCCCTTGCTGCACCACCCTGCAATAAACCTGACCTGTTGTTTAGCTGAGTGCTCACTTTGTATTTTTTCCGGTCTCATTGGGAGTTGGAAATTGAGGCAGTGCAACACATCTTCACCTATCTTCCTGCTGGCTATCTACCTGGATGAACTGCACGCCCTGGATATCTGGAAGTCCTGCAAGCACTAAGGTAATAGGGCCAGAGCGCCCCTACATATATGCATATGTTTACCAGTGCCTCTGTTCATTTTATATTGGTTACTAGGGGGGGCTGTTATGGTGTTTCAACTGTGGTGGTCATGTGGACCCCACTAGACTCCTAGCCCGCACCTGATAATTGCCATATCATTCATGGACTTTCCATTGCTATCCAGTATCATTTACATATGTTATTGAGGAACTTTGACCAATTTGGATGCATCACTTTTTTCCTGTTTTTTGTTCATATCCCAGTGATTGCTCATTGGACTGATTTCCATTATACTCTGAGTGATACACTCTTTACAGGTCATTCTATCATTGGCTATTGCATAAGTGGTGGTGCATGCATTTTTCTTCCCCTATTCTACACGTGTTAGAAGGGGAGTTACAGGCTGATAAATGGAAAGTATTTAATTATTTGCCAAAGAAGAAAGACAGATACATATGTTAATTAGACATCAATTCAAAGTTTTTTTCAAATCTCTTTTCATTTTTTCTGTAACAATGGACATCGAAGAGACTGAACATGTTGACCCTGATGATCCCACTAACTACATCTCTGGGTATTTTGATAATACAAACAGGCTCAGAAAAGCAAAAAAAGTTTTTGAAAGCCAAACTATTTTGGACTGTGAGGATCTGACAGATCTGGAAGATCATTTCCAGAAACTTAGCAAACTTATGATTAATGATACCAGGATTTGGTGGGACCTCATCTCACTCGAAAACTACTTGCTTGTTAAAAGGATCCCGAGAGGTTTGAGAGTTAAAAAAATCCCCCACGTTTGGGTTTGTAAGTCCCCAATTTGAAAATGACTGGAAAAGCATCTTAAATGATTGCTCATTCAAATTGATTGAACTTATTGTGAAATTAAAAACTAAAGAAAAGCTGGTTCTTGAAAAAGAAATTAAGGACTTACAAACATATCTGGCCAAGTTCTGTAGAATGGAAGGTTTCAAAGAATTAGATCATAATCTGGAAAAAAGTGTTAAAGATATAGAAAAATCCATTATGGACAAAAAACAACAAAAATTTGAGAGGGATAAGTTAGATTACATACGACATCAAGTGTATACATGGGAAAGGACAACACCCAATAAACGTAAAAATAAAGATACATGTCCCTATCATTCAACACCAGACAGTAAATCTAGTCAACACAGAAAATATATTCTGAAACCTAGAGGATATTCTAACACTGCCTATAGTGGAGACTGATACAGCGGACACTGAAAATATGGCACAAACCGTTTCTTTCTTCACCACGCATGAGGAAGATAATTCCCAATCAGATGTGGATGCCCCCAAAGAACAACGCCCCTTCTGGGAGAGGAAGTATAAAGAAAGAGAATCAGACCAAAGACCCCAACAAGGACATTCCTCTGAGTCCTCTAGAACGTCTGAGGTGCCAAAAAACCCAAAAGGACGAGGCGGGGGACAAAAACAACAAAATCAAAAGGGAGCTCCATCAAAGAGAAAGAAAAACTTTTAAATCAAGAATGCGGTGTGATAAACATCTCCAATGTAGTACTCTCAGATGATGAACTATCACTATTGAACAAGGGCTTAGGATATGTTCCTGACACTGATTTCAACCTTTTTCAAACTGTGGTAGATTTGAATAAATTTATCAGGAAGTGTACTCTTAAAAAATTCTATCATGATAAGAATAATCAGGAAAGTATTAATATCAGTGCAATATCTGATCCTGACTGTATTTCTTCCTATGTAAATAATGATGTCAACATTAATTCCTTTAGGGAACAGTGTCTGATCCAGGACATGGAGGAGATTCAGGGATTCTTAGACCCTGAATGTAACCCTGAGAATTTCCTGGGTAATTACAAAACAGGTGTGAGGAGAAAATCTACATTTTTCCCTACGTTTATTAAAGGAAAGTTTTTATCTACATTTGAGTCTCTAGTAGAGAGAGACCTTAGACTCCTACAGAAAGGATTCTCATTTACTAATACACATGATTACAAACATGATGACAATTTATCTGTAAATGAAAGACAGGCATTAAAAGATTTACAAACCAACAAAATGCTGGTAATAAAAAAAGCTGATAAGGGAGGGGCGGTGGTGGTGCAGCATAGGGATGACTATCACAGGGAGGCCTTGCGCCAACTTGGGTATCAGACTTCCTATGCTGCACTACCCTCTGACCCCACCCCCACATTTCAAAGAGATCTCAAACATCTACTAGATGAAGGCTCTATGTTAAAAGTATTAAATGAAAATGATATTGACTACCTGTTTAATCCCATGCCCACCACGCCCGTGTTTCACCATCTCCCGAAGATTCATAAGACATTGGTGTCCCCTCCTGGGAGACCAATTGTCTCTAGTATTGATTCTTTGGGAGATGGTGTTTCACGGTACGTGGACTTTTTCCTACAGCCCCTTGTCCAACAATTGCCTTCGTACATTCGGGATAGTAGTGATTTATTAACCACTCTAGACCAAATTGTATGGAACCACAATATGGTGTGGGTGACGCTAGATGTCACATCATTATATACCATCATTTCCCATGAACATGGCCTGACAGCAGCACGTCACTTTCTTAATCAATCTGATTTAGCACAAGCACAAGTCACTTTCCTTCTAGATGCTATTCACTTTTTACTCACTCACAATTTTTTTCTTTTTGACGGGGTGCACTATCTCCAGAGACGTGGAACGGCTATGGGCACGAGCTTTGCCTCATCATACGCCAACCTCTTCATGGGGTGGTGGGAGTCGTTCCATGTCTTTGGAGATAAAAATAGATTTAGAGAGCACATTATATTTTATAGACGCTACATAGATGATCTCCTGTTCATTTGGGAAGGAGACATCACCACACTCTTGGAGTTTATTTCGTCACTTAATGATAATAAGTTTCATCTCTCTTTCACTTTTTGTTATCACCATCAGCACATTTATTACTTAGATTTATGTTTATACATTGATACTGCACTCTCCATTCAGACCATACTTTATCGTAAGCCGAATTCACGGAACACGTTCTTAAGACCAGATAGTTGTCACCCTCAAGCCACGTTCATAGGGATACCGAAAAGCCAATTCATCAGAACCCGCCGCAATTGTTCTAATGATGATGAGTTTAAAATTAAATCAGAAGAGTTATACGTTCGCTTTTTACAGAGAGGCTACAAAAAATCTGATTTAGACAGATTGCTTGATGAGGTGTGGAAGATGGACAGAAACAGTCTTCTTAGACATAAAACCGTGAAAAGATCAAGATCTGATCTTAGTCCGTCTTTCATAACACCATTCGGCAAACAAGCACAATCCATTAAAACCATCTTCAAGAAACATTGGAGTGTTTTGTCACTTGATTCTGTATTGAAACCGTATGTGTCGCTAGGCCCAAATATTATATTTAAAAGGGCCAAAACGATAGCTATTACACTATCACCCAGTCTTTTCACTGCAGCAGACGAGAACAAATCCCCATTACCTAAAGGAATGTTCACATGCACTAATTGTAAAGCGTGTGCTTCAATAAATCAGGGTAAAACTTTCACCTCTACAGTCACGAGATTGACGTATAACGTCCCATGCTTTATTAACTGCAACTGCACGTTTATAATATATTTACTCAAATGTGGATGTGGACGCCAATACGTGGGGAGGACCACTAGAAAACTAAAGATTAGAATCCTAGAGCATCTCCGATTGATTAAGAATTAAGATCTGAATCACCCTGTACCAAAACATTTCTCTAATTGTCCGCATGGTAATGCCAATCGTTGTACAGTACAAGGCATTGAACACATTCCCGCCTCCCCCAGAGGAGGAGATAGAGTTAAGATGCTAGATAGACGGGAATCCTATTGGATTTTTACTCTGAGGACTAGGTAACCCTTTGGCATGAACATTGATTGGGATATAAGTCATTTTCTCAACTAATTAAATTAATTTGTATTTTGGGTTTATTTATATAGATAGGTCCACTTTATTATTGTTCATTATTTTTATGCACTGATGCACTTTGTATTATTTTTTATGCACTGATGCACTCTTTTTTATTCTTTCAACAATAGTATTATGGACATAGATTAATTTATTAGTTAAATTTGTCATTAACCCTCAATACTGATAATTTTTTCTAATTTTTTCTTTATTTTCTTTTGCTTTGCTTTCCCAATCTCTGTTCATGCTGTTCTATTCAATATGTAAGTAGGTTAGATACCATCACATATTTCACGAATATAATTGAATATACATGTACCATTAGGTCTAGGGTCAACTCATAAATAAGTGACTTATATAAGAAGCATCTTATGTTGTCCACTAAAGTGATTAGCTAGGACTATATTCTAATGTATATGCATCTGATTATAACAATTATTCTACATTTTGCACTTAAATTGTGATCATGTTCAGTTCACGATCCACAAACTGCCAAGTATCACCTACACAGGCATAGTTCATTATGAACTTAGTGGGGGCCATTTATAGCACTTAGCTGTAAATTTATTATAGTAATATTATGCCCCATACATACTACAAATATCCATTGTCTATGCCTGTGTTGATCTACTGCTATTATAGTATTGAAATGCGTTTTTAATTCTGTTTTTTTATCTTATTGTATATTTATGTGTTGTTAATAAAGTTTGTTTTAGGAAAAGAAAAAAAAGAGAAAAAAAGACAGTCAGATAGCACTACCATACCACCTGACTGGCCTAGCCAATGGCTGTGTACGCCGCGTCACCGCGACCCGTTGCGACGCGGGACGATGACGTCACACCCGGCAGCGCGCGGCACAGTACAGGTGAGTATAAATCACGCAGTTTTACACTTGTTTGTCACTTTGATAAAGTGCCCCGTGCACGAAACGCGTAGGTGCGTTCGTGTGGCTTTGCTGTCCCCTTGCTGCACCACCCTGCAATAAACCTGACCTGTTGTTTAGCTGAGTGCTCACTTTGTATTTTTTCCGGTCTCATTGGGAGTTGGAAATTGAGGCAGTGCAACGCATCTTCACCTATCTTCCTGCTCACAGCAGCGGAGGTTCAGGCCTCCTGTGAGCCACAGGTAAAGCACCACACAGTCAATATCCACCACATTACCCATTGGGTGGGGGAAAGAGCCTTGCATTGGCATGATAAAGCGAGGCATCTTGAAGTATGTCCCTGATCTGCAAGTCCTGTTTTAAAAGAAATACCCTGGCTTGTACTATTGATCTATCTTGGTATGTTTGTATATCAAAAGGTGTTTCCCCCTTCTTAACTATGTGATGCTAATTGACAACTGGAACAAGCTGATTTATTGGGGTGGGGGGAGGGTCATGTGACTGTTTTAGCTGTATAAGACCAATACCCCCTCTGCATTAGCATGATATAGTGAGGCATCTTATAGTGAGCTTTTAAGTGAGAAGATATAGTTAGACTATAGTTTGGCTATAGGTGACTGGGGACTGCATCCTTCTGCAACTCTTCTGCACTTGGCAACAAAAGGTGAGCTATTCTGACCACACTATTATCCCTGCTGTTTAGTCTGAACACACACACACTTGGTTCAAAACAGCTCCATGCAGCATTACCTACCTCTGGCATAATGAACCTGCTTTTTACCTCCACTTTGTTCTTTCTCGTGGCCTCATTGAAATGTTACTCTCTCTATCCACTACACACTCCCCCCTCCTGGCCCACGCCCAACATCACCATACACGCCGGATTACTTAAATGCCTTGCACTATCTACTGAATGTTGGTGGAGAACCCTGAAAACCAGCACTCCAACCACCGCCCACTCAATTGGCAAAAATCATAAAGTCTCAACTTGCAAACAAGTACTCAAATTTCTACTCATACTATTACTCTCTTTAGCAGGTGATATTGAATCTAACCCTGGCCCTCCCACTTCAACCCATACCCCTGAGAATACCCCCTTCAAATTCTAAAAAGGGCTATCTCTCGCCCATATAAATATCCGGAGTCTGCTGCCAAAACTGGATGAACTAAGGGCATGGTGCCTTATGCATAAACCAAAAGCCATCGTTCTTACAGAAACATGACTAACCCCTAAAACCCCTGATGCATATATTGCCATTCAGAGATACTCCATTTCTAGGAGAGATAGGTCAAGGAGAGGAGAGGGGTGTTATTTTATATTGCAGACACCTTACAATTTACACTGTTAAATTGCCCCCCAAGCCCACCCTCTTTTGAAATCCTAGTTGGCAGAATATGCCTCCCCTTTTCTAAGCCCATCTTGCTTGCTAGCATCTACCGCCCCCCTAAAGCCCCTCTTCAATCCCTGACTGATATCACCCAGTTTCTTGGCTCCATTTCCTCTCTGAATGAAAAGAGTCAGCTGCTAGTTCTTGGGGATTTTAACTTCAATTGGCTTGACCCTAAAAACCACAAAATCCAGATACAAATCAAATCGCTTAACCTATCGCAACTAATTTCCCCACCCACATGGACAAACCTGAAATCGCACAACCATTCCTTGCTTGACTGGATCCTCTCCTCAAATCAAAGCAGAATCCAATCCTCTGGCATCCTTCCTGACATTTTCAGTGACCATACAATAGTATACTGTGTAAGGAAAATTAAACCGCCCCAATCAAGCCCTAAAGTTCTCCTCACTAGAACATTTAGAAACTTTAACCCACAACAGTTTCTGGCTGACCTCACCAACTGCCCTTGGCACAGAATCGATTTAATTCCTGACCCTGATTCTGCACTTGACTATTTCCAATCCGAGTTCTTAAAACTCTGTGATACCCACGCTCCACTACGCAGAATAAGGGTACGGGGGGAACACCTTCCATGAGTTACACCTGCCCTTATAGCACTCTACCAGTTCACGGATGCCTTGTAGAAAAGCCAGAAAGTAACTGGCACTACCAAGGATCTCAATCACTACAGATGCATGTGGAACATGTGCACAAGGCAAACAAGGCATGCAAAAGCACAATATTACTCTGACAATCTCCTCCAGAATACATCAAACCCAGCTAACTTCTGGAAGGTTATCAACAACATATTCCAGCCTTCTAACCATCAACAGCCAAGTAATATCACTAAGGGGGATATTACTCTGACAAACCCCACCGACATTGCAAATGCATTCAATGACTACTTTATGGGGTGTGCTACTAACTTATTAGCGAAACGCAACCTAAACCACAAACCTGAATCTCATCCTGGGAGTACCCATATAGCCCCACCCCCTCCCAACACTGCCCACAATTTTCTATTTGGCCCAGTATCCGAAGAGGAGCTTACACAAGCACTCCTCAAATTAAAACTAAGCAGCCAATGTGGACTGACAATACAATTTTAGTTCCTAAGACTTGGTGCCCCAGCAATTGCCAAACCAATTGCTTCCATAGTCAACTCTATCCTGTCTGCAGGCCATATCCCTAAGACCTGGAAAACTGCTAGAGTTGTCCCAATCTTCAAAAGTGGGGACAAAAACACTGTCTCAAACTACAGGCCAATCTCCCTTCTCCCTATCCTATCCAAAGTCATGGAAAAATGTGTCCACCCCAACTAAGCGATTACTATACCAAGACAAATTTCCCTAGCCAATTCCAATCTGGCTTTCGCCCCAAACACTCCACCGTAACTACCCTGCTAAAAGTTTGCAATGAAATCCAGTGTGGAATGGAACGTGGTCAACTCACTGGTGCAATATTCCTAGATTTTGCAAAGGCTTTTGATACTGTTGATCATGCAATCCTGCTTAACAAACTCCAGAGCTCTGGAATAGGGAAGCATGCTTTAAACTGGTTTCAGTCCTACCTATCAGGTAGATCCCAACATGTGTCATCTCAGGCTCTAACTCCAACCCCTTGGATATCACCTGTGGCGTCCCGCAAGGCTCTGTTCTGGGGCCCCTACTCTTCTCAGTGTTTATCAATTATCTTCCCACAGCTTGTAAGGAAGCTTCAATACACATGTATGCAGATGACACAATCTCATATGCACACAGCCATAGCCTCTCCGACCTTGAACACGTACTTCAGTCTGACTTTTTGAGACTTAAAAAATGGATTTCCCAAAACAAACGTTTTTTAAACACTGACAAGACTGTAACAATGGTATTTGGGACCAAGACTACATTTTTAAAGCTTCCAGCAACTGAGCTCCAGATTAGAAACCAACACTAACACCACCCTAACCCCTGTCACTAGTTTTAAATACCTGGGCATGTGGTTTGACTCCCACTTAACATTCGGGATGCACATTGATACCCTGAAAACCAAGACCTATGCCAAACTAGGGGTACTTTACAAGGAACAAATCTTCCCTAGGTCTACTGGTCAGAAAGTGTATCGCACAGCAGATGTTAATGCCAATTATTGACTATGGAGACATAGTATTTGGCTCGGCACCTCAAACCCACCTTAGCAAACTTGACACCCTCTACAATTCAATTTGTCGTTTTGTTCTCCAATGCAACTATAACACACATCACTGCGAAATGCTCAAAGAACTAGATTGGTCATCACTCGAGTCTAGGTGCAAAGTTCACCTTTCCTGTCTTGCCTTCAAATTCTTTATGGGCAAGCTACCCAGCTACCTGAACAAGCTCCTCACCCCTACCACATGCAGCACCTATCATCTGAGATTAGACTCCAAAAGACTGTTCATGGTCCCAAGGCTCAACAAAGTATCCGGTCATTCCTCCTTCTCTTACTGTGCACCCCAAAACTGGAACAACCTACCAGAGACTCTCACATCCACCACCAGTTTAAGTTCTTTCAAATCTAAGGCTGTCACACATTTTAATCTGGTCTGTAACTGTTTCATACGCCCATAATATTTATTATCTTTAACTGTGCATGCAATGTCTTGTATGTAATGTATAACCTGCTCATTTACGTAACTGTATCTGTAACCATGTATTATTTGTCTTAACTCTGTACCCAGGACAAACTTGAAAACGAGAGGTAACTCTCAATGTATTGCTTCCTGGTAAAATATTTTATAAATAAATAAATAATCTATATACATAAAGGGACCACATAGTATCTACACCCATTAATAGTAATGCAACACCCACTCACATTTCTACACCTACCCACACCATTGTATACACTCCCACACACACCTTTTGCAAAGCGCTGTATACACTGTGGGCACTTTATAAATTTATATTTACACACATACACACATATACATACACATATACATTTTATAACTAATTTTAAATAAACTGTGTTACACTATATGTGTGTCTCACTTCTCTTCCTACATGTGATATTACGCACGAGATTACGTTTCCTGCGGAAGACAAGCTGCTGGATGTTCCAGAATCTTCATTATTGTTCCAGATCCCAGAGTGGATACAAGGCCTGATTATATCTTACACACTGTAAGTGCATATCGTACCATCTGGTGTTGAAATTGTTAAAACGTATTACCCTATGTTTGTTTTTCTTGTCTCCACTTGCGCCTAGGTCATTCTTGTTTGGACACATACACACACACTTACACATACACATACTCTTACATCACTCATTGAAAGGGTTAAAATTACTTGTCTGTCCTCCATTTTGTCTGTTCTCCATTTTGTGAATTTATAAGATACAGCAATTTTGAAAAAGCAGAAGCTTGCACCTTTTTATCTTAACTATTTCCAGGCGTGATCCCAAGAAATTGTTTTCCCAAGAAGCAAAGGGCCTTGAATTGTAACAGAAATGTAGCTCTGCTTCATGTTTCTGAAGAGAAAAACCTCTTTTTCATTGCCTATGCATATTCTTGTTAAACCAGTTTGATAACTACGTGTGTCTGCCAAAATAGTGTAACGCCTCCATACAACGCCCTTAACAGGTAGTGTAACACCTCCATTCTAACAGTGATAATGACTTTGTAGCTTATAAAAATTCTGTCCAGCCCGCAATAAACTTGAGCTGCTTAGAGAGAACTTTTTGAAGTGAAACTTCTTATATTCTTCTAGTTATGATGGGAGAAAACTGGAGAGATGGGAGACGAAATGTGAAACGGAAGTGACGTCACAGCTTCCCCACCCCCCCCCCCAGCTCCCCCCACACGCCTGCTGTGACGTTCCTAACAGCCGCCATTCCCCCCACAAGTCCGCACAGACATGGGCGATTGATGCGCATGTGCAGATGTGACCGCCGGGTCCCTCAGGCTAGAAAGATATCTGTGCGAGCATGCGCACAATCGGTCATTGATGCGAAGCAGCGCATGCGCAGAGTCGCCCGTCCCTCGTAGCAGCATCGGAGGCTGAAGAGGAAGCAGCGCCGAGAGCTGAGATTCAGCTGTCCCCATCCCTCCCCGATCAAATGATGACAGGACAGCACAGCACGCGGGGCGGAGGGGGAGGGGCGGAGACAGGCCAAGTCACACCAAGACACATAGAGAACGAGGGAACCCAAACCCCTCTCGCCACCACTGCCTCCATGCCGCGATCTGGTAGGGATGGGGTGGGGGGAGGACTGCTGAAAGGGGCTGGGGGCAGGACAAGGGTGCTGGGGGCAGGACAAGGGTGCTGGGGGGAGTCAGGAGAGAGGGGCAGGACACAGACAGAGAGACATATACATCACACACAGAGAGACACACATACACTGACAGACATACACACACACACTGACAGACATACACACACACACACTCACTGACTGACACACACTGACTGACACACACACACACACACTGACTGACACACACACACACTGGCTGACGGACACACTGAAACACGCACGCACACTCTGACGCACGCACACACTCTGACACACACACACACTGACTGACACACACACACACACACACACACACACTGACTGACGGACACACTGACACACTGAAACACGCACGCACACTCTGACGCACGCACGCACACTCTGACACATGCACACACTGACACACGCACACACTCTGACACACACACACTGACTGACACACACACCCCAGTGGCGCTGAGCACCGCCCCTGAATGATGTGCCTATTCAACCCCCACACACCCCTGTGAGCTCCCCCACCTGCTCAACATCCATGATGCCGGAACTGCAGACACTACACTACTTCAAATAAAAATGACCCCGCCAATCAAATTTACTGATGCTCTAAGCAGCAATAATATTATTGTTACTATATATGTTGCTGACAACACACAAAGAAGTTTCACTTACTATGCGCGTGCACAGCACACACAGCTTTTTTTTCCCTGTCTTTCTTGGCTGCTCCCAGGCGTCTGCAGTTTGTGATAGTGGGAACAAACAATAGCAGTGCCAATGGTAAAAATCTCCCCGGGTGAGTAAAAGGGTATAGAGTCCCTAATGAAAGGGTTAAAGTCCCTTCAGCGAGGATCACCGTCTGCTGAGGTTCTGGAAACCTCAAATGTAACTTTCACTAATTCAGGGACCATTTAACACCTTAAATCATAAATTGCATAGTGCACAGGCGGAGGGAAGAGCTTCAGTCAGATACATTCCTGGATGCACTGTTTTTAAGTAAAAACCTTCCTTGCTTTATCCATTGTAACACTGCCGGAAGAAGAGATCAGTGTATCTCGAAAGATCACACAAATAAAAGCATTTACTTACCAACAGACCGGTATCGTCTATTCGTTTTTGATTATTAAGCTTGGCTAGCCCGGTACAGATACCTCTACACATTATATATATTTATATATATATATACATATACACACACAAAGCTCAACATAATATATTATATAAACAACCCACTTTAGCAATTGTGAAAGTACCTCGTTTTAAAGTGACAATTCTCTTTAGGACGAAAGTGAACTAACCACAGAGACATGTTTAATAGGTTAAACCAGGCTGACACAATACAAAAATAGTAGTTTTAAATTATGTTTTTAAACTTCACTATCAGCTCCATTTAATCTGTTAAATAACACACTGCTCTTGGAGTGAAAATGCTATTAAGTCTTAATTTATTCCCTAACAAGTGATGAACAGATTAAGGGATGGGCTATAACCTATAAGAATGCAGGTTTGTAAAACAGCAGATTGGTGAGATATACCAGTGATTTGTTACAACTACATGAAAATATTTAATGACTTGGTCTGAAAAGCTTTATATGTTCATCAGATCTGTATAATCTTGTAGTAACGTAGCATTCTCTGCAGTGCTACAGGCTCTACTGTACCTTTCCTTTAAATCAGTGGAAATATACATTTGAAAAAATCTACAGCACAAATCATACAACAATTGGTTTAATAAATGTATTTTAATATGTGTAATCATACACTTTAAAGGGGGTTGAAATCGCTGATCTCTTAAGAAGTAATGTAAAGAAAGTTAACAGAATGTTTAATATTTTCAGTCAACACACTTGAGACGGATTCAGAGGGATTATTTCTTGACTCCACCTCCACTTCCGTGACCTCCACCTCCACCTCCATGACCCCCACTGCTTTGACACCCGTGACCTCCACTGCTTTGCCCTTTGTCACCTCCACCTCCGCCTCCGTGACCTCCGCCTCCATGACCTCCACTGCTTTGACCTCCATCACCTCCACTGCTTTGACACCCGTGACCTCCACCTCCGTGACCTCCACCTCCTCCTCCATGACCTCCACTGCTTTGACAGCCATGACCACCACTGCTTTGTCCTCCATGACCTCCACCTCCGTGACCTCCACCTCCATCACCGCCACTGCTTTGGCCTCCACCTCCATGACCTCCACCTCCATCACCTCCTCCTCCACCTCCGTGACCTCCACTGCTTTGACACCCATGACCTCCACTGCTTTGACCTCCGTCACCTCCACCTCCGTGACCTCCACCTCCGTGACCTCCACTGCTTTGACACCCATGACCTCCACTGCTTTGACCTCCGTGGCCTCCACCTCCGTGACCTCCACCTCCGTCACCTCCACCTCCGTGACCTCCACTGCTTTGACCTCCGTGGCCTCCACCGCCGCTACCCCCATGACCTTGATGGCAAGGTTCTGATGAGAAATAGAAGTATAATTTTAAGGAATGGCTGAGATACATTGACTACTTCTAAATGATGGAAATGTCAGTAAAAAAAATCATATCGTACAAAGTCAGCTTATTTAAAAAAAGAAATCTTACACATCATGGGACTTTGATTAATTATACACTAAAACGAGGGAAACAGAATAGCACAAAAAACATTCACCTCTAATGTACTGGAAATTTTGGGAATCCCAGAGAATTCTGCAGGTGACCCTACATTTCTGACATGTCTCACTGATTCAAAGTCAGTCTCATTTGACGTCAGTGTCTCAGTACTTCTATATATCATGGGACCCATAAACTTCCATGGTGTCTCACTGAAGTAAATCAGTATTATTTCAATAAAATGCCATTCTAATTCTAACCAAAATATCTATAATGTTGACATCAATGGAGCATATTTTCCAGGTATCTCCTTCATATATTGATTGGTTGTTTTAATATATTTTTAATGCACTATGAGCGTTGTGCGCTGTGTCTTTTGTGTATTTGTCTGAACTTCTAGGGGGTGCTTTGGGCCATCCCTGTTATCACAGCTGCAGATGCTCCATTTTGCCTAGTGTCTACAAGGTCACGTATTATTTATTTATTTTTTCACTGTATTATCACTTCACGTTTATGAATTGTTTAATAGTTGCGCACTGTTCTTTCACCTCTTCACATGTCCTTCATAACAGTATGATAATAATCCAGGCCAATCTTTCTACAGATCTTACTCTAATAAACCAAAGTGGCAAATAGTCCAGCAAATGGGCATCAAAATCAGGACTGTATCATGGTCACACTACTGACCTGGAGATAGCTAGCAGGTATGATATCAATCATTAACAGAGGATTAATAATAACATCACTAATAATACTATTTCAAGACTAAAGAACTGTGCTCCTAATCAACTTTATACATAACAAGCATCATCACGGTCTCTACAGTCATTCTTTCGTTTCCATTTTATGCTCCAGGTTTAAATGACTGTTGTTCCCCCTATAGTAATAAGTGTATTGATGCATTGTTTTATACTTTATTGGGAGTACTGTAAAGAGAAACACAAACAGTGTGACTGTGCATATTGCTGCACAATGAATTACAGGCCCTCCCGTAAACAACAGGATTAAGATATGATTGACCGTGCAGATTTTCCTACCTGGGCATTTTGGGGCAGGGCATGCGTCCTTGCATGATTTAGCTGGTGCACATGCTGAAATGAGAGAGAATGAATATCACTGAGACAGATATGTGCAAATCCTGTATGGTTTTTATGGACCTCGTAAATACAACTTGAATGTGTGATAGCTAATGGCCAATCATGCAAAAGCTTTGAAACCCTAAAGTAGATGAATAGGGTACAACAAGTACATTTTTTGCCAATAGGTTTACAATAGAAAAGGTCACGCATCCATGTATCAGGGTGAGTGCATATCAGTGAGGGAGTTGATGAGAGTAAAAGAAGAAGATACTTTTCACAATTCAGTGTTTTTCCCCCTCATGTTTTTCCCTTTTCCTTACTTCCAAACACCCTGCAGTTCTGAGTTGCATTAACATTACAATATTTTAAAACTCTGCTTCAAATGTAGACACAATGCCTTGGTTTACATGTTTCATATATGTGATGCAAGCAAAAAATTTATCTTTTCTTTATTGTTCACAAGACACATGGATTCTCTTTAAATAACTGTTTTTAATTTATTCACAATAATCTTGGCTGTTATGATCTTCTGCAGAAACATCAGTTTATCTCAAACTTACAGTTTCCATTTTAGGAAAAAAAATCTCTTTATGATGATAAATTTGGAACAGTTTACTTGACTTTCAAATTGTCTTGAAGTATCTCCCTGCTAAATAGAACTGCAGCGCCATAAAGTACTGTGCACAGATAGAACGATCTGCTCTTTTCACATTTGTTTTACAAGAAAACATATCTTTTTGAACAACTATATACAGCTAAGAACA
The DNA here is from genome assembly GCF_040206685.1 of Ascaphus truei. NCBI lineage: Eukaryota > Metazoa > Chordata > Amphibia > Anura > Ascaphidae > Ascaphus > Ascaphus truei. The sequence goes on along the minus strand of NC_134490.1, from coordinate 10,663,543 downwards.
TCTTTGTCATTCAGTCCAGCCTTTTGCATGTACATAGATGCACCAACTAGTAAATTCCATGTAACACTATTCGCTACCATAAAGAACTACTTACGGTCAGAATCTTTGCATCCACCACCCTTTGATCCAGGCATGATTGCTCTTCTAGTTATAATCTGCTGTAGGGATGGATGTCTAGGATGGTACAGGTCTACCAGCAATGCCTGATGGTGCTGCTTATATACACAAAGTGAAGCCATTCAATTATTGACAAGTGCTTTCAGGAACCAATGGGACCCTGTCCAAACATCTATAATTAAGTATTTAGGATTCCAAGCATTTGTGTTAAATTGTTTGCTTTAATCAAGGGTAGGGTGTTTCTCAATTTTGTATATTTTCTTTTACTCCAAAATGCTAGTGTGATTGTCGTGTGTTTCTTTGCTTGTCACAGTTGTGATTAATTTCCAGAATAATATTAGCATAATTGGCAGGCTGGGATACTTTGAAGAATTTTCTAAACATGAGCTTTAAAGACAGCATAACTCCCTTCTTCAGGTCTTAACAACTGGAATTGCTTCGCAATACACTGCCTTGCCACCAGGGGGTTAACTAGTCTTTTAACCTCGGGCACCTTAAAATTACAGATCTTTAAAAAAAAAAAAATATATATATATATATATATATATATATATATATATATATAATCAAAAAATAAATAGATACCGTTCTGTGGCTAACGAAATGCTTTTATTTGTGCGAGCTTTCTGTGGAGGCTTTTTGTCACTTTTTGTACCCACCACAACTTTACTAAGTATATATATGTATGTGTGTGATCAAAGGCTCCTTACCAGGCAGACCAGAGAATCCAGGGAATCCAAAGCAGGCACAGCAAGGAAGAGACAGCACACTTGTTAGCAAAAAGAATTGTATTAGTGAAGCAGGCACAAAATACCAACGTTTCGGTCCTAAAAACAGGACCTTTATCAAGCACTCCCTTGATAAAGGTCCTGTTTTTAGGACCGAAACGTTGGTGTTCACATACATGTGTACCCCTGAGGAAGCGGATCAATCCGCGAAACGCATAGGGTGACGTCACACACCCTGCGTCTTGGCGTTCAAGCGCGCATCCCTACAATCTGCAGGCATCGTGGATCTTATGTGCCAACACTCGTATCGGCTCCTGTTCACAACAACATCTCGCGAGAGTGAGAGAGGTTGAGCTGGTTACCGGTAGAGGCGCCTGGGTCACGAGCAGGAGAGGTCTGGCGGCATTAAGCAACTACCCAGCAGATGGAGATCCCACCGAGCCACACAGCAAGTCTAGTAGGAGACGGAGGGATGTCCGTGCAGGACATCTGAGGCGGAGGGGCAGCCATTCCACGTTGATGAATTAATTTACATGCGCTTGACCTACTTGCATCTTGTAAGTAGGATTCCTATAGTTGCCTGACGCAGGATCAGTGAAAGTTCATGGTTTTTTCTTTTTATATGTGTATTAAATATCTCTATTTTATTTACTTGCTCTATCACTCCGATTTTTTTCTTTTGTTTATTCATTGTTATTATTTTAGGTGCATTGTCACGTAACAGTATTACACCATGTGCTGAGCGATGGCTGGACCCAATCATCTTATCCTTGGAACTTTGGGGATTTTATTCAGCAATTCTTTCTCACCTATACGGTTGTATTCACCTATATTGTATAATGTTTTGATATTGCATTATATTGTGTTATTCACTTTTTATAGATGCAAGGGCGCCCCTATTTTTGTTTTTATAGGCCCCAACCTGATACCACCAGTGAGTGTCCCAAAAGTACATTGGGTGCCAGGCACCAATACCCTGATGTCCCTTCCTCCCTTGTAGTGTTGGTGCACTTAGTTGGGTACCTGCCCGGGGCTCCAACACCCGGGTGATGCAGAAGAACAAAGACGATCCTTCTGATCCAACGTTGTCATCCGCGATGCCGTCCACCTCCATGTGTGGTGAATTCTGGCTTGGATAATATCACCTTACAGTCTCTAACATGGAGATGGTCTGGTCCCAGACCACAGGCCGCAGTTACCGCGTGGCGTCTCACCGGTGCTGTACCTGACTATATGCAGGGAAAGGTCCCTAACTATGGTCTTTCCATATAGCAGCCACAACCTGAGTCGGGGCCTAGCTGGGGCCCAAGGGGGGTGATCTGGCCTAGTCCAGGGAAGCACTGCTTCCTGGACACTACCTGCTCATCAGAGGTCCATCTTCTGACTGGCGTGCTTCCCTGAGTGCACCAAATGTATCTATCTCCTTGCAGGAGATTCTGGACACCCTATTGGCTGCTGTGCATTATGTGGTCTTCGGTCCTAAGGGCTGCTGAGGCGTGTAGTTCCCCATGTGGGCTATTTCCTAATGGCCGCCGCTAACTCCACACTACGCATGAGCGATCCTCCTAATGGCCGCCCGCACAGGGGGAGGCGCTGAGGAATCGGGGGACCAGAGGGCACAAGGTTACACAAATATACTATTAAGATTATAGAGAAAACAGAGTTTAAAGAAGGAAAAACAATACAAAATGATACAGCTGGGCCCCCCAAAGCCTCCGGGCCTGGAACATTTCTCCAAGGTCTCTTCGCCCTGTCGGGGGCCCTGCATGCAAAATTATTTTGATACTGTATAGTATTTTGCTGAATAGAAAAAAGAAGATCCCACCTCTTTAATCACAGAAACTTTGCCCCAAACCTCTCAATTGTAATGTCTTAGGCTGCGCTTATAGTGCCCTCTACGGCTACAGCTACGGCTACGGATGAGGTCTCCCTCCTCCGTAGCCCAAGTGAAAGTTGTAATTTGAGTTTGGGAGACATCTCTTGCTACAAGGGGAGTGACGGAAGGCAGGGGGCGGGGACAAGAGCAAGGGGGAAGGCTGAAATGGAGAGGAGTTGTAATATCTGTTTGTATGCTGAATTTGTTTTACTTTTACTTTAAATTACGAGAGAATTTACTATCTTAAAGTTTTTCATTTAGTGTATTTCACTACACACACACACACACACACACACACACACACACACACACACACACACACACACACACACACACACACACACACACACACACACACACACACACACACACACACACACACACACACACACACACACACACACACACAATCAGGGCCGCCAACAGAAATCATGGGGCCCAGGACAAATGAAAGGAGCCCCCAAACCCATAGCACACCTCCCACAGAAAAACAAATTTTAGCGCACAACTTTTACTTAACCCCCCCAATACATATAAAAATACACCCCCACCCCACAATACATATAAAAATACACCCCCAATAATAAAACGCTGCACCCGGTGCCGGGTCTCTCGGCAGCGCCGGAAGTCAGCTAGGCTAAGCTTCCGGTGCGCCAGCGTGAGAGGGAGGCCCGGCGCGCACATGAGCAGCCATTGTGGGACTGAGAGTTGCCTGCAGCGGGGCAGGGCTGGCAGCAACTGCTGTGACCTGCATCCTCGCCCCTGCCATCGCCATCCCCCCGCAGTTTCACCACCCACCGGCCCCCCGCAGTTCCGCCGGCCCCTCACTGTCCCGCCAGCTGCCGGGCCCCCACCACCGCCAGCCACTGGCCCCTCCGACCACCACACAGCCCCCCCCTGCAGGCACGGGAACACCGCCCCGCCCCACTGCAGCCACCGGCCCGACCTGAGATAATCCCCAAGGTAAGCCTGATTTTTATATGTGTAGCAGGGTCCCCCCTGGTCCCCCTTTCCCTCGCTGCTGCAGGGACTCCCGGCGGCGTCGGAGGCAGAGCGCCACCATCTTGGTTGTGTCGTGGAGGTTCGCGCATGAGCAGTAGCGACGTGGCAGCCATTTTGGTAAAGGAGAAATGGCAGCAGAGGCCCACAGTCACGCATGCCCAGTTACAGTAGGGTGATGCGACGGCCATTACAATGTTGCGCAGGCTCAGCGGAGAGTAGCGGTGGCCATTACAGATCGCGCACATGGCCCCAATAGGAAAGAGGGCCATGGAGGATTACAGCCCCAGAGTGCTTAGAGGCAGACAGGCCACCTGACACCAGGGAGCCAATAAGGCTTACAGCTTTCCCTGAGAGGAATGATACATTGTTGTGTGCTGCAGTGAGGAAGCAGAAGAAGTTGGGACACAGACAGGGGAGGGTGGGTAAGTATAGAGAGCAAGTGGCTCATGCACTAGGCCAGACATTCCCCCTTAGGCCTCAGCTAGGCCTCAATCACTTCAGCTTGTGGTTACTACAGGGACTCCCTTTAGATAGGGACAGGGTCCTGTAGAACCCAGACAGGTGAGGGTACAGCCAGGAAGCATGGATCTCCTGGTATTGCTGTGAATGTGAATCACTCTCTGCGGCTGCAGAGAATAGAGACTTTCTAAAGGTGGATCACTCCATGCGGGAGCCACCCACCGCCAGGCAGAGTTACAGGACATCGCTGAGGAGATCGCAGAGCGGCGGATCCTTTGTGAAGTGTCTGCTGCCCCAGAGGCCCGAGCACTGGGGCAGGTATCGTATTTTAAGTGCACCAACCTGCCGGTACATCAGGCGCTGATCCCACCTATAGGTTTCGAGTTTCTAAGAGGACTCGTGGGACTCTGGGTACACGGTGTTGGGGAGGAGTAAGGTGTAAGGGTATAGCCCAGTTAGGGGCAAGGTTATAGCTGCCAGCTAGTGGCAGAGGGTGACACGGCTGTGTTGCTATTATGTGATGTTATTGTTTTGCCCATATAGTAAACAGATATATATATATATCTAGTGTATGTGTTCATTTGAATGTGTCCTGCGAGGAACAACTCCCGCTCTGCTGGGAGCCATCGCAGGTGGAGGCGCTGTACCATATAGTATTGTTCCAGAGGATACACCCCAGGCTCCCACTGACAGAGGCTTAGGCCTCCTGTGAGCCTAACAGGTAAAGCACCACACCGGTAATACATATAGATTCTCCTCATATGCACCCTATCTGCGTTTGGGGGGGAAATATGGGTTACATATGTATTGGGGGTGTATTTTATATATGTATTGGGGGGAGGTTGTGGTATATTTGTAGATGTATTGGGGGGAGTGGAGTATATTTGTAGATGTATTGGGGGGAGTGCAGTATATTTGTAGATGTATTGGGGGGTATATTTTTAGATGTATTGGGGGTGTGGGGTGTGTTTTTTTATGTATTGGGGGGTTAAGTATAAGTTAAGCGCTAAAAAAATATTTCCGTGGTAGGTGCGGGGGGGCCTGCTCCTTTCATTTGTCCTGGGCCCCATGATTTCTGTTGGCGGCCCTGATCTCACACACACACACACACACACACACACACACACACACAATCACACAATCACACAATCACACTCACACAATCCCCCCACACACACACAATCACACATACACACACTCACAATCACACACATACACACACAATCAATCACACAATAACTCAATAACTCAGACAATCACTCACACAATCACTCACACAATCACGCACACAGTCACTCACACACACACACACACACACACAAACACACAATCCCACACACAACCCCCCCCCCCACACACACACAAACACACAATCCCACACACACAACCCCACACACACAATCACACACACACTCACAATCACACACATACACAATCACCCCCCCTCCCACACACACACACAATCACACAAAATCCCCCCCACACACACACACACAATCCCCCCCCCCACAAACACACACATACACACACAATCACACACAATCCCACACACACAATCACACACACAATCACACAAAATCCCACACACAATCACACTCACACAATCACACACACAATCACTCACACACTCACACACAATCCCACACACACAATCACACACAATCACACACAATCACACACACACACAACCCCACACAAACACACACACAATCCCACACACACACACAATCCCCCCTCCCACACACACACACAACCCCCCCCCCCCCCCACACAAACACAATAACCCCCCACACACATACACAATCCCACACACACAACCCCACACACAATCACACACATACACTCACAATCATACACATACACAGTCCCCCCCCCACAAACACACAATCACACACAATCCCACACACACACACACACAATCCCCCCACAAACACACACATACACACACAATCACACACACAATCCCACACACACAATCACACACACAATCACACAAAATCCCACACACAATCACACTCACACAATCACACACACAATCACTCACACACTCACACACAACCCACACACACAATCACACACAATCACACACAATCACACACACAACCCCACACAAACACACACACAATCCCACACACACACACAATCCCCCCTCCCACACACACACACACACAATCCCCCCACACAAACACAATAACCCCCCACACACATACACAAAATCACACACACAATCCCACAATCACACACACACAATCACACACACACACAATCACACACACAATCCCACACACACAATCACACACACAATCACACAAAATCCCACACACAATCACACTCACACAATCACACACACAATCACTCACACACTCACACACAACCCACACACACAATCACACACAATCACACACAATCACACACACAACCCCACACAAACACACACACAATCCCACACACACACACAATCCCCCCTCCCACACACACACACACACAATCCCCCCACACAAACACAATAACCCCCCACACACATACACAATCCCACACACACAATCCCACAATCACACACACACAATCACACACACACACAATCACACACACACAATCACATATCCCCCCTCTCCCTGCACTCACACAGAGGCACATCCTCCTCTCCCTGTATCAGAAGCTATCTGATTGGTTACAGCCTGTCACATGTAAAAATCAAATTCTATTGACTACAGAGAGTCACGTCGCTCCATCGCTCCGTCGCTCCGTCGCTCCGTCGCTCCGTCGCTCCGTCCAGCCTACTAAAAGCGCATGCTACAGATTCAATGCATTTGTTTTGAAGCTACATTGCGTCGCCGGCACGTACCCGCGACGGTGATGGCAACCTGGCGGCGTGGCGGCGCTCCAAAACAAAACAATTCACTCCTTTGCCAGAGCTTACAGGAAGCGCGACGGTGACAGAGCAACCAAAAACTTGTAAGCAGGTTAAAAAAAATTTTTACATACTGTCGCCACATGTGACTGTCTGTAAACCAATCAATGACCTTGTCGCTCGCGACGTCACTGCAAATTGAATGACAACTTTCGCTAGTGGCGACGGGTGACGTCATCGGTCGCGTCGCCGTCACCGGCACTATAAGCGCGGCCTTAGATGGAATACTTTTTACAGCTGATATTCTAATGTTATGTTTATTAACTAGTAATATTTCATTAGACAACCTCTAGTTTACTATGGAAACCAATGAGATATTCTTGATTGCTAAATGTGGTGCAGAATTTTTGCACAAGGTTTCTGTAAAATGACCCTCATTATAGCTTTTTTGATAAATAACCCTCATTATAGCTAATTCCATTTGTTTGAATGGAATACAGAACAGCACAGATTAATAAATATGGCCGTAACCCGGAAATATTTAATCACTGCTGGAAACATGCAGAATTATTTTCGTATAGTATTTTGCTGAATGAATATACAGAAAAAGATCCCACCTCTTTAATCACAGAAACCTGCCCACAACCTCTCCCTTGTAATGTCTTAGATGGAATCGTTTTAAGATTTTACAATCCCAAATGAATCTAATGTTATGACTCAGACCGTGTACAGTATAATAACTTTTAGTTACTAAATAGGCAGATGAAACAGGTTTGAATGTATGACTGTGCTTGAGAAGAGTAAATAGTTTTTCAGTAAATAGGAAAATGCACTACGCTGGTATCAAATATACGAATAGATTAGTAAATCCCATCTTACTTGTATTTGTTGACATATAATGAATGTAGGGAGAGCACAAGGCATATTATAAAATAAGCAGTGTTATGAATGGGTTTGGCCTATTTCTGAACTTAACTCCTTAAGAACTCTTGGATGTAAGCTATCGGGCCAGGTGCCTTATTTACGTTAATTTTATCAAGCCACCTTTAAAATTCTTCCTCAGTTAACCAATAGTGCCATTTGAAGATGCCACACAGCAATTTGCAGAGTGTGGTCTGGGGCAGGACCACCACCGCACTATCTTAGACTATCAAAGGAGAGACCCTCCTACCGGAATTCACCCCACATAGAGCGGAGGCTTTGCTGACATCGACATCGCGGGATCAGTGGATCCCTTTTGCTTTTCGGCCATACCGAGCGCTGGAGCACCTGGGCAGGTACCTCACAACGTGCACCAACTATAACACTTTCAGTTACTGTGGGCAGCGCTGTCTCACACATTGGGTGGGTTGGCTCTTGTAGACACCAGGGACATTGGGTGCCATGGGGCCCCCACTTACTTTGGGAAATCCCATCAGGGGTGGACACTACGGTTGGAGGGCATGGTGGGGCTACGGCTGTGCGAGGCCTACATTGTATGTGGGTTAATGATATATCTAGTTGTACCTGTGTTCAGTAAACTGATATTAAATACAACTGTGTGATCTTATTGCATTGGGTCCTGTGAAGGGGTTATCCGGCGCTGTCAGCATCTCTCACAGGAGAAGGCGCTGTCACAAGATGGATCAGGTACACCGTAGGCTCACAGCAGCGGAGGATCAGGCCTCCTGTGAGCCACAAGTAAAGCCCCACACACTCAGTATCCGCCACATTACCCATAGGGTGGGGGAAAGAACATTACATCTATATACATATAGTGGCCGCATAGTATCTACACCCATTAATAGTAATGCAACACCCACTTACATTTCTACACCTACCCACACCATTGTATACACTCCCACACACACCTTTTGAAAAGCGCTGTATACACTGTGGGCACTTTATAAATTTATATTTACACACATACACACATATACATACACATATTCATACTCTTACATCACTCATTCAGGGACCATTTAACACCTTAAGTCAGAAATTGCATAGTGCACAGGGGGAGGGATGAGCTTCAGTCACATACATTCCAGGATGCACTGTTTTTAAGTAAAAACCTTTCTTGCTTTGTCTATTGTAACACAGCCGGAAGAAGAGATGAGTGTATCTCGAAAGCTCGCACAAATAAAAGCATTTCGTTAGACACAGAACGGTATCGTGTGATTATTATGCTGGGCTAGCCCGGTACAGATACCTCTACGCACACATTTTAAAGTGACAATTCCCTTTATGACGAAAGTGAACTAACCACAGAGGCATGTTTAATAGGTTAAACCAGGCTGACACAATACAAAAATAGTAGTTTAAATTATGTTTTTAAACTTCACTATCAGCTCCATTTAATCTGTTAAATAACACACTGCTCTAGGAGTGAAAACGCTATAAAGTCTTAATTTATTCCCTAACAAGTGATGAACAGATTAAGGGATGGACTATAACCTATAAGAATGCAGGTTTGTAAGACAGCAGATTGGTGAGATATACCAGTGATTTGTTACAACTACATGAAAATATTTAATGACTTGGTCTGAAAAGCTTTATATGTTCATGAGATCTGTATAATCTTGTAGTAACGTAGCATTCTCTGCAGTGCTACAGGCTCTACTGTACCTTTCCTTTAAATCAGTGGAAATATACATTTGAAAAAATGTACAGCTCAAATCAGACAGTAAATGGTTTAATAAATTCATTTTAATATGTGTAATCATACACTTTAAAGGGGGTTGAAATTGCTGATCTCTTAAGTAATGTAAAGAAAGTTAACAGAATGTTTAATAATTTCGGTCAACACACTTGAGATGGATTCAGAGGGATTATTTCTTGACTCCACCTCCACCTCCGTGACCTCCACCTCCGTGACCGCCACCTCCACCTCCATGACCCCCACTGCTTTGACACCCGTGACCTCCACTGCTTTGCCCTTCGTGACTTCCACTGCTTTGACACCCGTGACCTCCACCTCCGTGACCTCCACCTCCATGACCTCCACCTCCATGACCTCCACTGCTTTGACAGCCATCACCTCCACTGCTTTGACACCCGTGACCTCCACCTCCGTGACCTCCACCTCCACCTCCATGACCTCCACCTCCATGACCTCCACTGCTTTGACAGCCATGACCACCACTGCTTTGTCCTCCGTGACTTCCACCTCCACCTCCGTGACCTCCACCTCCATCACCGCCACTGCTTTGACCTCCGTGGCCTCCACCTCCATGACCTCCACCTCCATCACCTCCTCCTCCACCTCCGTGACCTCCACTGCTTTGACACCCATGGCCTCCACTGCTTTGGCCTCCGTGGCCTCCACCACCGTCACCACCACCTCTGTGACCTCCACCTCCGTGACCTCCACCTCCGTGACCTCCACTGCTTTGACACCCATGACCTCCACTGCTTTGACCTCCGTGGCCTCCACCTCCGTCACCTCCACCTCCATGACCTCCACCGCCGCTACCCCCATGACCTTGATGGCAAGGTTCTGATGAGAAATAGAAGTATAATTTGAAGGAATGGCTGAGATACAGTGATTACTTCTAAATGATGGAAATGTCAGTAAAAAAATCATATCGTACAAAGTCAGCTTATTTAAAAAAAGAAATCTTACACATTGTGGGACTTTGATTAATTATACACTAAAACGAGGGAAACAGAAGAGCACAAAAAACATTCTCCTCTAATGTACTGGAAATTTTGGGAATCCAAGAGGATTCTGCAGGTGACCCTACATTTCTGACAGGTCTCACTGATTCAAAGTCAGTCTCATTTGACGTCAGTCTCAGTACTTTTTAGTATCATCGGACCCATGAACTTACATGGGGTTTCACTGAAGTAAATCAGTATTTTTCCAATAAAATGCCATTCTAACCACCACTAACCCCTCCCCCCCCCCCAAAATCTTACTAATTCCTGTCTATGGTGATGACATCAATGGAGCATATTTTCCAGGTATCTCCTTCATAACAGTATGATAATAATCTAGGCCAATCTTTCTACAGATCTTACTCTGATAAAGCAAAGTGGCAAACAGTCCAGCAAATGGGCATAAAAATCAGGACTGTATCATGGTCACACTACTAGTTAGCAGGTACTAAAGAACTGTGCTTCCTAATCAACTTTATACAGTACATAACAAGAATCATCATGTTCTCTACAGTCATTCTTTCCTTTCCATTTTATGCTCCAGGTTTAAATGACTGTTTTCCCCCTACAGTAATACTTGTATTGATGCATTGTTTTATACTTTATTGGTAGTACTGTAAAGAGAAACACAAACAGTGTGACTGTGCATATTGCTGCACAATGAATTACAGGCCCTCCCGTAAACAACAGGATTAAGATCTGATTGACCGTGCAGATTTTCCTACCTGGGCATTTGGGGGCAGGGCATGCGTCCTTGCATGATTTAGCTGGTGCACATGCTGAAATGAGAGAGAATGAATATCACTGAGACAGATAAGTGCAAATCCTGAATGGTTTTATGGACCTCGTAAATACAACTTGAATGTGTGATAGCTAATGGCCAATCATACAAAAGCTTTGAAAACCTACAGTAGATGAATAGGGTTCAACAAGTGCATTTTTTGCCAATAGGTTAACAATAGAAAAGGTCACGCATCCATGTATCAGGGTGACTGCATATCAGTGAAGGAGTTGATGAGGGTAAAAGAAGAAGCTACTTTTCACAATTCAGTGTTTTTTCCCCTCATGTTCTTCCCTTTTCCTTACTTCCAATCATCCTGCAGGTCTGAGTTGCATTAACATTTCAATATTTTAACAATCTGCTTCAAATGTAGGCACAATGCCTTGGTTTACATGTTTCATATACTGTATGTGATGCACTTACAGTTTCTATTTCTGGAAAAAATATCTCTTTATGATGATATATTTGGAACAGTTTAATTGACTTTCAAATGATCTTTAAGTATCTCCCTGCTAAATAGAACAGCAGCGCCATAAAGAACTGTGCACAGATTAAAACTATCCTCTTTCCACTGTTGTTTAAGTTCCAATAGAATACATATATTTGCAATAACTATATACAGCTAAGAACATTTCTTTGTCATTCAGTCCAGCCTTTTGCATGTATAATAGAGGAACCAACTAGTAAATTCAATGTAACCCTATTCGCTATCATAAAGAACTACTTACGGTCAGAATCTTTGCATCCACCACCCTTTGATCCAGGCATGATTGCTCTTCTAGTTATAATCTGCTGTAGGGATGGAGATCTAGGATGGTACAGGTCTATCAGCAATGCCTGATGGTGCTGCTTTTATACACAAAGTGAAACCATTCAATTATTGACAAGTGCTTTCAGGAGCCAATGGGATCCCTATCCAAACATCTATAATTAAGTACAGTATTTAGAATTCAATGCATATTTATTAAATTATTTGCTTTAATCAAGGGTAGGGTGTTTCTCAATTTTGTATTTTTTCTTTTACTCCAATAAAATAATGGGATTGCTGGTGTGTTTCATTGCTAGACTGTTGTGAGTATTTCAAGCATAATACGAGCATTATTAGCGGACTGGGATACTAAGGAAATGTTCCGATACATGAGCTTGAATGACAGCATAACTCCCTTCTTCAGGTTGACACATTGGAATTGCTTTGCAATGCATTGCTGGCAGACAGGGGGTTAACTTGTTTTTTGGCATGAGGCACCTGTATTCCTGTATTACCTGCACCTACTTATTTACAAATCTACTTTTAAAAAATAATATATTAATATATATATATATATATATATATATATATATATATATATATATATATAGAGCACAACAAAAGAAAAAATTGGCGCCAACCTAACACTATATGAATATCCTCTATAAATATAAATATAACCTATACTATGCACAGTGGAATAAATAAAAATTAAAATAATAAAAAACTAATGCAATAAAGCAATTAAAAGCATAAAAATAAAACAGAAAAGAAAATGTCCAGAAAAATATATATATAAAAAATATATACAAATCCCAAAATATTCCGATTGCTATCCAAAAAAGTCTGTGCAGCCCGAGTGAAGGGAACTCCACTTCCTTGAGGATATCTACAAAAACACAGAAAAAACAGGCGCACTCATAGAGTAAAATTGTATAACAATAAGTTTATGGAATGAAGGATTTAAAAATACACACTCACAAACATAGCTGAATATAAAGCATTTTTGAGTAAAACTCAGCCCGTTCAGACGCAGGAACCCAGTGAGAGGGACTTCGATGTAATGTCCGTGGTATGTCCTGCTGCAGTAGCCCCTCTGTGTCCTTGCATGGACCGAAAACCACGAGGCACGCCGCCTTCTCCTTGCTCCGGCGTTACACAATGAGTGCACTGACCCAAATCTCGCGTGAACTCGATGACGTCAGTGAGATATTAGCCGGATAAAGTTCACAATTGAAAACGGGCTGGACGGCTAGACGGCTGGTGGAAATGCTAGCAGCACAGCAGAAATATGCTGTAGCACATGAGTGACAGTATAAAATATACAAACTGGACAATAAGCTCCACAGCACTCTCTACGCATTTCGTCTCGAACGAGACTTCATCAGGAGATGGTAGCATAGTTATTGGACGCAGTAATATAGTACATTAGACCAATCAGAGCATAGAAGACAGAGGATTACTAATAGGATACATGTGATCAGTATGAGGGTGAGATTAACCCCCATGTATGCCAAAACACACATTGATTTAAGCTAACAGTTTTAATCACAATGACCAAACATATCAATGCATATAGTAACAAGCGCTTTAACAGATGCAATCAAATAAAGAATAATATATTCAGATAATAAAACAGTTTATATACTTATAAATAAAGTACAAGAATTTAGTAGGATGTCATTGGCAGATAACTTGCATAGTATGGTATAATACATAAAACAGATGCTAATAAAGGGTGACGATACCCTAAGTATAAAGAAATAGCTGAATATCCACTAGATGTATAAGGAGACAAAGTTGATGTTAAAGAGATTCAGAGGGATCAAGGTGCAAAAATGACACCATGAAAATAACAATATAATAACAAAAAGAAAAAAGAAAAAGGAGAGGAAGAAAAAACGGGGGGGGGGAAAGAAGGGGGAGAGGGGGAGGAGGAAAAGGGAAGAGGTGGGGAGTGGAAAAGGAAAGAAGGGGAGGGGGGGAAAGGGATAATAGGGAGAATATTAGCAAAATGAAGGGAATATGGGACGCTATTAAAAAAAGAGGGGGGGGGGTAAGTGAATATAAGGGAGATGGGGAGTAGGATGGGGAAGTGTAAGAATGGTGGGGGGGGAGGGGAAGGGGGGAAACACAACAGGATGATAAAATAATAGTGATAAATATTAGAATAAGGAAAAATATGTACATATGTAAAAAAGGAAATTGATATAATAGATATTAATAAATAATAATGAACGATGAAGGATAGTGGACCAATGGTGGTCGCGCAAGCAAGGTCAATGGTACCCACATATATAAGTAAATAATCATATTTAAGCCATTTTCAGAATGAATAAATCAAATGTATATATATATATATAGATATACTGAGCCACTGTGGTGATACTGGTGCCCACACGGAGGGAACGAAATGAATCGCTCAACCCAGACCTCCCTGCAGAACACCGTACCCCACAGTAGACAAGAATATACAACTATACTACTGTACTGATGTCTATTGTGTCATTGAGACCCCCCGGAACCAATTTACCAAGTACATATATCCAGTAGGTCTCCCTGACACACAATTTAAAAAAAAAAATATATATATATATATACACAAAACAGACAAATTGAATTGCGCCTCCCCCCACATCGCCACTATAAACAGCTACTGCAGTAGCTCCTCCGGGCCATAGGTATTTCCTACAGAAAGGTTTAATGCTTTGCCTGTAAACTGAGAAATTCCACTTCCTGGTTAATGACACGCACGGCTGCAGCGTTCCACTTCACACGCATGCACATAGGACACAAGGCCTGCATTGGGGATTATAATGCCTTCACTAATAATGGGACATTGAACTTGTAAAATCAAAGGTACAAACAAACAAGAGCCAGCACCACCTAGGCAAAAAAAACTCTATCAAACACTGAATTAGGTGAGGGTAACACCAAGGGTCCCCGTAAACCCTAAATATAGTCACAGTACTTAAATAAAGGTGACCCACACACAAACAACAAAACTACCTACAAAGCACTGTCTATAATTCAATTTGTATATATCAGTAGAAAACAGCATATAAGGTAAAACATCTACTGTCACAGTCCTGAAAGTTAACAAACAATTACATGGAAATACAATACATATCCACTGATGAGTAAGGAACTTCTGTTAATATCCCATAACGATAAGGGATTCAATAGCCCAGCAAAAAGACGGGTCGCATTACGAGACTATAAGCGCAAAGGGGCAGAAATCCTATTTCTGCAAGAAACACACTTTTCCCAAAATAACTGTCCCAAGTACCTTGACAAAGACTTTAGGGTACACTTCCTGTCCTCAGCACGGGTTAAAAAGAGGGGGGTGGCCATCTTAATACATAACCAAATCCCGTTCATCCCAGACAGAACATATTATGACAAAGAAGGTAGATATTTAATAGTGTCGGGATCCATACGCGAGTACCCTATAACTCTTGCAGCAATATATGCCCCGAATGAAAATGCTACAGATTTCTTTGGTAGATTTTTTGGCAAACTTTGTAAGGTAGCAAAAGGGAACATTATAGTAGCGGGAGATCTGAATAGGGCGCTAAATACGGATCTCGACAGATGCACGACCATTAACAAAACCCACAGACAGGACATATTAACAATAACAAAGGGATTAAAAGACTGCCAACTTCTCGATATATGGTGGGAGCAACACCAGGGAGTGAGAGAGTACACTTTCTTCTCCCACCCACATAACAGCTACAGTAGGATAGATTACTTCCTTGTGTCTAATAGAATGGTTCCTGGGGTCTCTCGCTCTGAGATCCATGATATTTCGTGGTCTGACCATGCATCCATTGAGCTGCGATGTACCTTAATACCGCTAGACAGGCCTAGAGAGAACTGGAAGCTAAACGAGATCCTCCTGAAAATACCGAACCTAGAACGGGAGGTAGGGTAAAAACTTAAAGAATATTTCAAGGAGAACGAGGGGAGTGTGGCATCACACTCCACGCTGTGGGAGGCCCATAAGGCTATCCTCAGAGGGATATTAATGAATCTGGCCGCCAAACGGAAAAGGGAACGGGAGTCAAAGATTAAAGATTTAGAAAAGCAATTAGCAGAGCTCTCATCCCTCCATAAAATGAATAAGCGGGATCACACGCTGAAACAGTTATTAGACACCAAGACAAAACTCAATCTCCTTCTCTCCTCCCAGGCCGAGAAGGAAAAGGCCTGGTCTAAGCGGAAATTTTATGAAAAAGCGAACAAGCCTGATACCCTACTTGCCAATAAGCTAAAAAACAAGCTTCCAAATTACCACATTCACGTGATTTGGAACCAAAAAGGCGACCTCACTCCATCCCTGGGAATATTGTAGAAGAATTTAAAAAGTATTACGAAAAGCTATATAATGGAGATAAGGTCACCCACAACACAAAAACGGGAGAGTCGTTAAAGACCTTCCTGAAAGAGGCAAAATTACCTACCTTGGGAAGGGCCGAAAGAGAGGCGCTCCAAGCTGACTTTACGCTAGAGGAGCTCTCAGAGGTTATCAAAGCACTAAAACCCGCCAAGGCGCCAGGGCCGGGTGGCTTCTTAAATTTATATTATAAGAAATATGTTAAAATATTAGCCCCCCATATGTTAAAACTATATAACGAAATTCTGGCGGGGGCCTCCTTCCCGGCACAAATGCTACAGGCCTCAATCTGTGTGATCCACAAACCTGGAAAGGACCCGGCAGACTGTAAGAGCTACCGGCCCATTTCGCTGACTAATTCAGACGTTAAAATATACTCTAAACTTATAGCAAACAGGGTGGGTAACGTTCTTCCCAGGTTAATCCACGCGAATCAGGTGGGGTTTATCGGAGGTAGACAAACGTCAGATAACACCAGGAGAATTATTGATTTGATAGATCTGGCTCAAAAGAAAAATATACATTCTATGGTGTTGTCTGTATGCTGAGAAAGCCTTCGATAGGATAGATTGGCTCTACCTAACAGAAACACTGGGAGCGTTTGGCTTTGAGGGACGCCTCCTGATGGCCATCCTGGCGCTATATGAGGGCCCGACGGCGAGAGTGCAACATCAGGGCTTTTCCTCCAAACAATTTACTATAAGAAGCGGAACACACCATGGGTTGCCCGCTGTCGCCACTGCTATTTGCCCTGTGTATAGAGCCTCTAGCGGCGCAATTCAGAAATAGCCCTGACATATCCGGAATCTCCAAAGGAGATCAGGTGCACAAAGCAGCATTATATGCGGATGATGTCATCCTTACACTATCTCAACCTCTCACGTCCCTGCCCAACGTATTCAGAATATTAAGCAAATTTAACCAAATTTCGGGGTTTAAGATCAATCAGTCCAAATCCGAAGCCCTCAATATAAATTTACCAAAAGAAGTAGAAAAAACTGATTGACCTCAATTTTAATTTTAAATGGCAGACCTCCGCTATCAAATATTTAGGGGTATATCTTACAAGGGATTATAAAACGTTATACAAAGCAAACTTTCCCAGGGTGATTAAGACACTAGGGGAGGATCTCAGGACGTGGATGAAGGGTGGCATCTCATGGATTGGCAGGATACATAGCGTGAAGATGAACCTCCTCCCAAAGATGTTATATCTTTTCCAGAGTCTGCCTATACCGGTGGAACACTCTGACATCCTCTCCCTACAGTCACCAATCATGAAATTTATCTGGAATAAGAAAAACCCAAGAATTGCAAAGGGTATCTTTAAGAGACCCACCATAAGAGGAGGTTTGGCGGTACCTTGCTTGTTAGCTTACTATAAAGCGGCCCAATTAGGCAAAATTCTCCAATGGCACACAGACCCAAGCTTAAGGAGATGGGTGGATTTGGAGAGGAACTGTTGTGCACCGATTGAACTCCAAAATCTGATCTGCCTACCCAAAAGCGGGGTACGCAAGATGAAAATACTGCTCCAGACCATGGTTAATTAATTACGAGTTTGGGAGGGCACTAAATTTAGGTGTAATTTGACTACCAAAGACTCACTGATGACTCCAATTACCGGCAATCCAGATTTCGCTCCAGGGTTGAATAGAAATAACATAGTAAATTGGATACAGTCGGGGATAACCCGTCTCAAAAATCTGGAGGGTAGGAAATATATACAAACATTTGAGCAAATTAAATCCACAAAGGCTATACCAAATAAGGAATTCTTTAGATACCTCCAGATTAGAGATTTTTACAACAAAACCCCAATCAGGCCGGCAAGAACGAATTTCGAGCAGCTGTGTTCCAGAGGTACGGACACAAGGGGACTTACATCTAGAATGTACAGGGAAGTGATCTGTCCGGAGATGCCCAGTGAGACCAGACTGTGCTACATCAGACAGTGGGAGACTGACTTAGGGGAAACATTAGAGGACGAAGAGTGGGACAGGATCATCCAGACTGCAGCAAAAAGTTCAATCTGCACCACATTAAAGGAGAACGCATATAAGGTCTTTATGCGGTGTTACTACACCCCAACTCGATTAGCTAAATTTGTTAGGGGCTACTCTCCGCTCTGCCCAAAGCGGTGTGGGGAAGTGGCAGACTTGGGACACATGCTGTGGTCTTGCACAAAGGTGGTCCAGATTTGGGAACAAATTCGAGATTGGTTACAAAGGATTCTCGGTTTAGAGATCCCCCTGGATCCGTGGGTGTTCCTTTTGAGCAGACGGATCCGGGGTCTGTCAAATGCAACGCATAAATTGATCGCGCATTTTGCAACAGCCACAAGATGCGAGATTGCAGCATTATGGAAGCAACAAGAAGTTCCAATTATCCCTAAGATCAGAAACAGGATTTGGCATGTCTGCCGGATGGAACAATTAACGAGTCTAGTTAATGACACCGGCACAAATGTTCTAAAAGTCTGGGCACCTTGGCTGGCTCAGATAGACATCCCAGGGGTGGATGCTACTGCAATATTTCAATGATAGTGTTAGATGCGTTCTCCTTTGAGAGCCGGAGTTCTGACAACACATAGTGACGGACATGTAGACGACAGCCCCAAATACAGAAGGTCGCTGAGAGCGTTGGGAGGATGACCACAACCCCAGGAAGAAACAGAAAACGCAACTCAATAGGAACGTCTGACGACCTCAGAATGCAAGTGATCACGGTGCTTCGGTCCCTATCGCCCCTCCCCCCCCCACCTGTCCCCCCTCCTTTCGTCCTTCCCCTTGGTCCGGTGTCTGGTATGTCTTGTTCGTATTGTCCATTGTCTTCATGTATACACTGTATCTCTCTTTTATGTGTGTTAGTGATTTATTGTCACCCTGTATTTCCATGTAATTCTTTGTTACCTTTCATGACTGTGACAGTAGTTTTTTTTTACCTTACATACGGTTTTCTACTGATATATAAAAATTGAAGTATAGACAGTGCTTTGTCAGTAGTTTTCTTGTTTGTGTGCAGGTCACGTTAATTTAAATACTGTGACTTTATTTAAATATTGTAAACTAAAAGGGTTTTATTTATTTTATTATTTTTTTGTAATATGGAGAGAATACATTGCGGGTCTTAGAGAAAACATAATGTGATTAATATTTGTCATATTTAACCACATTTAAAATTGTAAAACTTTGTCAATAAAATTGCATACCTTTATTGCAGTCTACTGTGTCTTGCATTCACAATTTATGCAGGACAATTTAATAATAACCACCCCCCCCCCCAAAAAAATTTTTTTAATACTTGATTTTTTTGTTTTCTATTCAATAGTAACTTTATTAACCTTAGGTTTGCATGGTGTACATACTGTATACAAAAATATTCCACACACACACGGTCTCAGGCAGTGATAACTTTATTAACTTTTCAAACAGTTTTAACATATGACAACAAGACAACATTTCACACTTAGTAAATGCTTGTTAAATACTGTACACTTTTAATTCCATGGGACTTTGCTGAATTACAGGGTGCCAACGACTGCAATGCTGTTCAACTGTATTGTCTTTTTCTTTTTCTTTTTCCTTTTAACAATTGATCATGCATTGTGTCTTTCTTCTAGTAGTGATCTTATATCTGATTCACTATTGGGCACTTTCTGTGATATCCTCCCACCATAATTTGAAACAATAACTTATATCACGATTAAGGTTAGTCATTTGCCAGCCTTCTACTTGTTAGTTTTAAGAACATTGAATTATTTTAGAGTTACTATTAATGTTAGTGTCACCATCGTTTACATTAGAGATTTATTGTATTATGTATGCTTATTATTTATTTATTATTTAATCATTTTTTTAACTCTGCATACTCTATATTTCTGTATTTTTCTTTTTCCAATAGTATTATTAGCATGTATTTATATTTAGCCTCCGTTTTTATTTGAATATTGGTTTGTTTTGTTATTGTGTTTATGTATATTATTAGTTCTTGTTTGTTGTTTCTTATAACGTTTATCCATTCTATTGCTATTTATACTATCCATTGCCCCAGAAGAAGTCTAAACTCATTTAACGCGTATTCCCCCACCCAATCGCATATAGAGTGTATGTGAGGGGGAACCTATATGTTACCAGGTGTGGTGCAGTATACCTGTCAGGCTCACAGGAGGTCTGAGCCTTCGCTAGTGAGAGCCTGGGTGAATCCTCTGGAACGTTTCTTGTCAGCGCCTCCACCTGTGTAGGATTCTAGGAGTGTAGAATGTCCACTACACAGGACCCACATGTAGTAACCACATACACAGGAGTATATGTATAACCGTTTACTATATGCAGAATAACCATACATCACATATCATCAACAACAATAACTGTGTCACTCTGTAACACTACTCCCTGTGGGTGATAACCCCACACTATTTACCAAAGTCCCAAATATCCACTAAGAAACCCAGAACCTATTGGCGGGATCAGCGCCTGATGTACCGGTTTTGTTGGTGCACTTTTAATAAGATACCTGCCCCAGCACCTGGGGCTGCAGATTCTTCACAAAGGATCCGCTGCTCTGCGATATCCTCTGCGACGTCCTGAAACTCTGCCTGGCGGTGGGTGGCTCCCGCATGGAGTGATCCACCTTTGGAAAATCTCTTGCTGTAGAGCCTGTCTGAGCCCAGACGCAGGTCGCGATCACTGCGTGCAACTGGCACCGGTGATATCACATAGAGCTGGGTACTATAGAAAGCAAACCCCCCCTTGCACTGAAAGGGGCCTTTCCTGAAACTGCCAAACTAACTGATGTGGCTGCACTGCAAGCCACACTGTCTCTTCTTGTCAGAGCACACAGCACTGCAGCTGTGTCACTGACAAGACTCAGGCTCAGATAAGGGCAGTGTCCCTACCTAAGGGGCCTTCCCTATGAACTTACCCACTAACCTAGTGGGGAGTGGGGCCTACCTGGGGCCTGGGGTTTCTCTGGCCTAGTACAGCAGAGCACTGCTCTCTGTACACTACCTTCACCAATCGCTTCCTGGATCCAACTGACAAAACCCTGTCTGCACACAACATTGTATCTTCTTTGCTGCAGGAGAAGCTGCCAGCTCTATTGGCTGTCTGGCTGCCTTTGACCAGGGTGAAAGTGCAGTTCCCAGAGGCTGCTGGGAATTGGAGTTCTTCATACAGCTCTTTCCTATGGGGACCATGTGCGCGACCTTTACTGCGCATGTCTGTAGCTGTAATGGTCGCCGCTACTCTTAACTGAGCATTCGCAACTTCCAAGAGCTCTTGCACACATGTAATGGCCATCTCTATGCATTGCACTGCACAGGCGCGAACTCCCGCGCCAACCTCAACATGGCCGCCGCGACTGCTTTGCTTACGCGCAAGCCTCCGCACATGCGCGAACACATTAAACATGGCGGCGTCCTGCCGCAGCTGCTACAGGGAACCCCTGGGAACGCGCTTGCCCCCGCAGCAGCACACACGCAAGGGAGAAAGAAACCTGCAGACAGGGGGACTGGAGGGACCCTGGCTACACTCAGATGAAACTAGTAGGGTGAGGGTCTCTCAGTAGATCTCCCTATTTTCTGTTATAATAAGGACTTTTGAACTGTCATTCTATTTGCTGCAAAGACTTATTTAAAGGCTATTGGGACTGTTATATCAATCTCGGAATTCAGCCCTGTGGCTAATCTCACCGAGTGAACGGAGCCAGCGGTATCCCCGTTTAGGGGAGTGACGTCACCATGGGAGGACCCGCGCAACTGCTGATTACAGCTGAGCAGTGAAGCTTCCGCTTCCGAGCACACAGACGGAGTGAGCGGTTCCTGAGATTATCAGCCCCTTTGATGCAGCGATCTGAAAGAAATTTACTGATATGCCTGTTATTTCTGCTACATTGTAAGTAGCCGCTGTTACGTGCGCAATAATTTTATTCATTAACGTACTTCACCATATTGGTATCTTTTTCATGTATTGGTACATTTGTTGTGGAATTCAAATATAGGACTTGTTAAATCATTTATTACACTTCCCTTTCAGCCCCATTTAATCTGTTGAACAAGACACTTTCCTTGAAGGGACAGCACATTTAAGTGTTAATTTATGCCCAAACAAGTAGTGATCTGAAACGGATTTAGGGCTTGGCTATAACCTATAGGAATGCAGGTTTGTATGACAGCAGATCGGTAAAATATACCAGTGATTTGGCTCTTTGTTACATTTTTAGGGCTAATGTTGGTCCCAGGAGCTAGAGGTATATGTGCACTTCACTTCTATGCAGACTACTTTATCACATCATTGTATCCATTTATATACTTTTATTTCACTTTGTTATTGTGTTTACCTGTACTCTATTTATAACAATAAGCATAAGAATGATACCAGCTGAATTGTTCTATGGGAAATCCTGTTCTACATCAGGGTCATTGAGACCACTGATGATAAACATGAATAACACACAAGCAAAGACAAAAGAAGCCCAAAAGCTCCCGTAACATAAAACCCTTACATATAAATTCAGATAAAAATAAATAATTGGACATTTAAAAAATATATTTAATGAGTTCTGCTTTCAGGCCCATGTTTGTATAATTAACTGCTGCTCTCCGTGTTATGTTATAGCTATTGACCTCACATTTAATCCTGATTGGCCATTACTTTTTGGATTGTTGGTTTTTGCCCACTCTTTGTTTCCTCTTTTTCCATTATATACTTTATGAGACACATACGTCTTGTTTCAGGGAATCTGTATGTGTTGGGGTGAAGGTTGTGTTTGGAAGGAGGGATGTTATGTGTTACAGGCATGTGTGTGAATTGATTAATGTTAACATGCTTAAATCCTTCACTGCCAAATGAGCAGCAACATGCTGTATTATTTTGCAAAACATTGCACTCCGCTCAAGCTCTTACTGTTATAAATATAGACTTTACCTAACTCCAAAAAGGCCAAGTTAAAAACCACCTTTCTTGTTAGTGCTTATTATATTTTACTTGAGTTCGATGTGAATTTGGACTCCTCATGTAGAAATCTTTTGTTTGGCGAATGCATTTTCATTCCTACAACTCACATGAAAACATTTAATGACTTGGAATGAAAAGATTTATATGTTCATCAGATCTGTATATAACAGAGAGCCCTCTGTTGTAATCTTGTAGTAACGTAGCATTCTCTGCAGTGCTACTGGCTCTACTGTACCTTTCCTTTAAATCAGTGGAAATACATTTGAAAAAATGTACAGCACAAATCAGACAGTAAATGGTTTAATAAGTTTATTTTAATATGTGTAATCAGACATTTTAAAATAGTTTGTAATTGCTGATCTCTTAAGAAGTAATGTAAAGAGAGTTAACAGAATGTTTAGTCCTTTCAGTCAACACACAAGATGGATTCTGATGGTTTACTTCTTGTCTCCACCTCCACCTCCACCTCCACCTCCACCTCCGTGACCTCCACCTCCGTGACCTCCACCTCCACCACTGCTTTGACAGCCGTGACCTCCACTACTTTGACCTCCACCTCCACCTCCGTGACCTCCACCTCCGTGACCTCCACTGCTTTGACCACCGTGACCTCCACCTCCACCTCCGTGACCTCCACTGCTTTGACAGCCGTGACCTCCACTGCTTTGCCCTCCACCTCCGTGACCTCCACCACCACCTCCGTGACCTCCACTGCTTTGACCTCCACCTCCACCTCCGTGACCTCCACTGCTTTGACCTCCACCTCCACCTCCATGACCTCCACCTCCATGACCTCCATCGCCGCTACCCCCATGACCTTGATGGCAAGGTTCTGATGAGAAATAGAAGTATAATTTGAAGGAATGGCTGAGATACATGACTACTTCTAAATGATGGAAATGTCAGTAAAAATCATATCGTACAAAGGCAGCTTATTTAAAACAGAAATTCCAAACATTGAGGGACTTTTATTAATTCTACACTAAAAGAAGGGACACAGAAGCGCACAGAAAATATTCAACTCCCATGTTCTGGAATATTGGTAATCCATAAATGAAGATACAGGTGACCCTACAGATCTGTCAGGTCTCATTTATTCAAAATCAGTCTCATTTGAAGTCGGTCTCACTGATTTTTAGTATCAGGAGACCCATAAACTTCCAATGAGTTTCACCGATGTAAATCTGTATTATTCCTTTAAAATTCCCTTCTGATCCTAAACTCCCCATATTTTAAAGACCACAATCTATGGAATTTTACATCATTGAATATATTTTCCATGTATTTCCATCTTAACAGTATGATAATAATCTAGGCCAATCTTTCTACAGATCTTACTCTGATTTCAGACACCCAGTTTTGCCCATCTCTTTCTAACAAAAACATGAAAAAGTTTTAGAACAAAAACAAAACACCAGTGAGGGTGCCCACCCTTATTGTATACAAGTTATTATTTCCGTTTTTGTTTTAAAAAGACCAATTTTTGGGAAAAGGCAAAACCCTCTCATACAATTATAGACAAGGAGAATGCAGTGATGTGAAGGAGATTGCTGGTTCAAATGAGCAGTGTTTAACTTAATCAACTTTATACATAAAAAGCATCATCATGGTCTCTAGAGTCATTCTTTCCTTTCCATTGTATGCTCCAGGTTTAAATGACTGTTGTTCCCCCTATAGTAATAAGTGTATTGATGCATTGTTTTATACTTTATTGGGAGTACAGGAAAGAGAAAAAACACAAACAGTGTGACTGTGCATATTGCTGCACAATGAATTACAGGCCCTCCCGTAAACAACAGGATTAAAATCTGATTGACCGTGCAGATTTTCTTACCTGGGCATTTTGGGGCAGGGCATGCGTCCTTGCATGATTTAGCTGGTGCACATGCTGAAATGAGAGAGAATGAATATCACTGAGACAGATAAGTGCAAATCTTGAATGGTTTTTATGGACCTCGTAAATACAACATGAATGTGTGATAGCTAATGGCCAATCCTGCAAAAGCTTTGAAAACCTACAGTAGATGAATTGGGTTCAACAAGTGCATTTTTTGCCAATAGGTTAACAATAGAAATGGTCATGCATCCATGTATCAGGGTGAGTGCATATCAGTGAGGGAGTTGAGGAGAGTAAAAGAAGCTACTTTTCACAATTCAGTGTTTTTTCCCCTCATGTTTTTCCCTTTTCCTTACTTCCAAACACCCTGCAGGTCTGAGTTGCATTAACATTTCAATATTTTAACAATCTGCTTCAAATGTAGGCACAATGCCTTGGTTTACATGTTTCATATACTGTATGTGATGCACTTACAGTTTCTATTTCAGGAAAAAATATCTCTTTATGAGGATACATTTGGAACAGTTTAATTGACTTTCAAATGACCTTTATGTATCTCTCTGCTAAATAGAACAGCAGCACCATAAAGAACTATGCACACATTAAAACTATCCTCTTTCCACTGTTTAAGTTCCAATAGAATACATATATTTGCAATAACTATATACAGCTAATAACATCTCTGTGTCATTCAGTCCAGACTTTTGCATGTATAATAGAGGAACCAACTAGTAAATTCCATGGAACACTATTCGCTATCATAAAGAACTACTTACGGTCAGAATCTTTGCATCCACCACCCTTTGATCCAGGCATGATTGTTCTTCTAGTTATAATCTGTTGTAGGGATGGAGATCTAGGATGGTACAGGTCTACCAGCAATGCCTGATGGTGCTGCTTTTATACACAAAGTGAAGCCATTCAATCAACGACAAGTGCTTTCAGGAGCCAATGGGATCCCTGTCCAAACATCTACAGTACAATTAAGTATTTAGGATTCAATGCATTTTTATTAAATTGTTTGCTTTAATCAAGGGCAGGGTGTTTCTCAATTTTGTATTTTTCTTTTACTCCAATAAAATAATAGGATTGCTGGTGTGTTTCATTGCTAGTCACTGTTGTGAGTATTTCCAGCATAATACGAGCATTATTAGCTGACTGGGATACTTAGGATATGTTCCCATACATGAGCGTGAATGACAGCATAACTCCCTTCTTCAGGTTGAAACATTGGAATTGCTTTGCAATGCATTGCTGGCAGCCAGGGGGTTAACTTGTTTTGTGGCATGACGCACCTGTATTCCTGTATTACCTGCACCTTCTTATTTAATAATCTACTTTAAAAAATATATATATTAATATATATATATATATATATATATATATATATATATATATATATATATATATATATACAAAACAGACAAATTGAATTGCGCCTCCCCCCACATCGCCACTATACAGCTACTGCAGTAGCTCCTCCGGGCCGTAG